>NC_047104.1:158690233-158990233 GCF_902500255.1 Thalassophryne amazonica | reverse complement strand
AATCACCTCCACCTCTCGTCAAAAAAAGGAACAGAGTAAATGCTGTCCAAGTCACACAAGCAACAGTTATTCCACAATACAGTCAGCTGAGAATTTACCTCTTCGTAGAGCGATATCTCGGCAATGAGGTGGAGATGCCGTCTTGCTGATATACCACTGAAGATCAGATGATTGATGACAGCTGTCGTCAGTGATAAGTGACAGCTGTCACCCCGGCTGCTCCTGTGAGGCGGCAGCGCCCTCTGGTGCCTGGAGCCCGCACTCCAGGCAGGGCGCCCTCTGGTGGTGGTGGGCCAGCAGTACCTCCTCTTCAGCGGCCCACACAACAGGACCCCCCCCTCAACGGGCGCCTCCTGGCGCCCGACCGGGCTTGTCCGGGTGGCGGCGGTAAAAGTCGGCCAGGAGGGCCGGGTCCAGGATGAAGCTCTTCTTCACCCAGGAGCGTTCTTCGGGGCCGTACCCCTCCCAGTCCACCAAGTACTGGAAGCCCCGGCCCATCCGTCGGACATCCAAAAGCCGGCGCACTGTCCAAGCCGGCTCGCCATCGATGATCCAGGCAGGAGGTGGTGTCGGACCCGGAGTGCAGAGGGGTGAGGTGTGATGCGGTTTAATCCTTGACACGTGGAACACGGGATGGATCCGCAGTGAGGCCGGAAGCTGAAGCCTCACTGCGGCGGGACTGATGACCTTGAGGATCTTGAATGGACCTATGTACCGTTCCTGTAATTTTGGGGAGGCCACTTGCAGTGGAATGTCCTTGGTTGACAACCACACTTCCTGCCCAGGACGATACGTAGGAGCCGGGGTCCGTCGCCGGTCTGCATGGGCCTTTGTCCTCATTCGAGCCCTTAGCAAAGCAGAACGGGCGGCACGCCACACCCGACGGCACTTCCGCAGGTGGGCCTGGACCGAGGGCACACCGACCTCTCCCTCAACCACCAGGAACAACGGGGGCTGATACCCCAGACACACCTCAAAAGGGGAGAGGCCGGTGGCGGACGACACTTGGCTGTTGTGGGCATACTCGATCCAGGCCAGATGGGTACTCCAGGCCGCCGGGTGCGCGGCTGTCACGCAACGCAGGGTCTGCTCCATCTCTTGATTGGCCCGTTCTGCTTGCCCGTTGGTTTGGGGATGATACCCGGATGAGAGACTGACTCCAGATGTGCGAGGAGAACTGGGGACCACGATCGGAGACAATGTCTGTTGGAATCCCATGCAGCCGGACGACGTGGTGGACCAGGAGGTCCGCTGTCTCCTGGGCTGTTGGGAGCTTTGGGAGGGCCACGAAGTGGGCCGCCTTGGAGAATCGGTCCACTATCGTGAGAATGGTGGTGTTGCCCTGGGACGGCGGGAGGCCCGTGACAAAATCCAGGCCGATGTGGGACCAGGGGCAATGAGGCACGGGCAGCGGCTGTAGCAATCCCGAGGCCTTGCGATGGTCGGCCTTGCCCCTGGCGCAGGTGGTACAGGCCTGGATATAATCCCGGACGTCGGCCTCCAGGGACGCCCACCAGAAGCGCTGCCGGACAACTGCCACGGTTCTTCGCACCCCTGGGTGACAGGAGAGCTTAGAGCCATGACAGAAGTCCAGGACTGCAGCCCTAGCTTCTGGTGGGACGTAGACTCTATTCTTCGGCCCGGTTCCGTGGTCCGGACTTCGTGCCAGGGCCTCCCGGACGGTTCTCTCTACGTCCCAGGTGAGGGTGGCCACGATAGTGGACTCCGGGATGATGGGTTCCGGTGGATCCGACAACTCCGTTTTGACTTCGTCTTCATGTACCCGGGACAAAGCATCCGATCTCTGGTTTTTGGTCCCGGGACGGTAGGTGATCCGGAAGTCAAAACGGCTGAAGAACAGTGACCAGCGGGCTTGCCTGGGATTCAGCCGCTTGGCGGTCCTGATATACTCCAGGTTCCGGTGGTCAGTGAAAACCGTAAATGGCACGGACGTTCCCTCCAACAGATGTCTCCACTCTTCAAGAGCCTCTTTCACCGCAAGGAGTTCTCGATTGCCGACGTCATAGTTCCGTTCGGCCGGGGTCAACCTGCGGGAAAAATAGGCACACGGGTGAAGGACCTTATCGGTCTTCCCGCTCTGGGACAGCACAGCTCCTATCCCTAAGTCCGAGGCATCCACTTCAACCACTAACTGGCGGCTAGGATCGGGCTGCACCAGAACGGGTGCAGACGAGAAGCGCCGTTTCAACTCCTTGAACGCGGCATCGCAACAATCCGACCAGGTGAAGGGGACTTTTGGTGAGGTCAGGGCTGTCAGGGGGCTAACTACCTGACTGTAGCCCTTAATGAACCTCCTGTAGAAATTAGCAAAGCCGAGGAACTGTTGCAGCTTCCTACGGCTTGTGGGTTGGGGCCAGTCTCTCACCGCCGCAACCTTGGCCGGATCAGGAGCGACGGAGTTGGAGGAGATGATAAATCCCAGGAAGGACAAAGATGTGCGGTGGAACTCACACTTCTCGCCCTTCACAAACAGCCGGTTCTCCAACAACCGCTGCAGGACCTGACGTACATGTCGGACATGGGTCTCAGGATCCGGAGAAAAGATGAGTATATCGTCCAGATATACGAAGACGAATCGGTGCAGGAAATCCCGCAAGACATCATTAACCAAAGCTTGGAACGTCGCAGGGGCGTTTGTAAGACCGAACGGCATGACCAGGTACTCAAAGTGGCCTAAAGGGGTGTTAAATGCCGTCTTCCACTCGTCTCCCTTCCGGATCCGAACCAGGTGATACGCATTTCTAAGATCTAGCTTGGTGAATATTCGGGCTCCATGCAGGGGCGTGAACACCGAATCCAATAGGGGCAACGGGTATCGATTACGAACCGTGATTTCGTTCAGTCCCCTGTAATCAATGCATGGATGAAGTCCACCATCTTTTTTCCCCACAAAAAAGAAACCTGCACCCATCGGGGAGGTGGAATTCCGGATCAACCCGGCGGCTAAAGAGTCCCAGATGTAGGTCTCCATTGATTCGCGCTCAGGCCGTGAGAGGTTGTACAGTCTGCTGGATGGGAACTCACCGCCTGGAATCAAATCAATGGCACAATCGTACGGATGGTGGGGGGGAAGGGTGAGCGCCAGATCCTTGCTGAACACATCCACAAGGTCGTGGTATTCCACCGGCACCGTCCCTCGATTGGGTGGGACTCTGACCTCCTCCTTAGCCTGGGAACCGGGAGGTACCGAGGAACCTAAACATACCCGATGGCAGGTCTCGCTCCACTGAACCACTACCCCGGACGGCCAATCGATCCGGGGATTGTGTTTCAACATCCAGGGGAACCCCAAGATCACACGGGAGGTAGTCGGAGTCACAAAAAACTCGATCTCCTCCCGGTGATTTCCTGACACCACCAGAGTTACAGGTGGTGTCCTATGTGTGATTGGAGGGAGGAGGGAGCCATCTAGTGCTCGTACCTGCACAGGCGAGGTAAGAGCCACCAGAGGGAGCCCTATCTCCCTGACCCATCTGCTGTCTAACAGATTCCCTTCAGAGCCCGTGTCCACCAGTGCTGGGGCCTTCAGGGTTAAATCCTCATACAGGATTGTAACAGGGAGTTGTGTGGCAATGTGGGTGTGTCCCACCTGAATGTCTCGGCCCACCCCTAGCCCAGTTTCTAGGGGCGGGCGTTGGTGTTTTAACCGCTCGGGGCAGTCTCTTACCTGATGCTCTATCGAGCCACAAACAAAACATGCTCCATGGGCCAGCCTCCTCTGTCTATCTGGTGCCCTAAATGTGGCCCTGCTCGTGTCCATAGCTTCGTCAGCAGGGGGAGTTGTCACCACACGGAGCGCAGGGGCCGTGGAGCATGGGGAGGGCGGAACGCGGTCGGAACCGGAAGGGAGAGGGACGACGCGTGCCCGGCCACGCCCTTCGTCTCGTTCCCGACGGCGTTCTTCTAACCGATTGTCTAATCGTATGACGAGATCGATAAGCCCGTCTAAATCCCGCGGTTCGTCCTTAACCACCAGGTGCTCCTTTAGAACCAGTGACAGTCCGTTTACAAAGGCGGTGCGGAGGGCAGTGCTATTCCAGCCGGACCTTGCAGCCGCGATGCGGAAGTAGACTGCATAAGCAGCTGCACTCCAGCGCCCCTGTCTCATTGACAGCAGCACGGCTGAAGCGGTCTCACCTCTATTTGGGTGATCGAACACTGTTCTGAACTCCCTCACAAACCCATCATACACCTGAAGGAGCCGTGCATTCTGCTCCCAGAGCGCTGTAGCCCGAGCGCGTGCCTCACCACGAAGCAAATTTATGACATAAGCTACTTTACTAGCATCAGTCGCGTACATAACGGGACGTTGTGCGAAGACGAGCGAACACTGCATAAGGAAATCAGCGCACGTCTCCACACAACCGTCGTACGGCTCTGGCGGGCTTATGTATGCTTCCGGGGATGGTGGGAGGGGTCGTTGAACGACCTGTGGAATGTCATTGTTTCGCACAGGGTCCACAGGAGGGAGAGCCGCAGCTTCGCCCTGAGGGCGCGCTTCCACCTGTGCGGCGAGAGCCTCCACCCTGCGGTTAAGGAGGACGTTCTGCTCGGTCATTAGATCCAACCGAGCCGTAAAAGCGGTGAGGATTCGCTGCAACTCACCGATCATTCCTCCTGCGGCCGCCTGTGCACCCTGTTCTTCCATTGGCCGTTCAACAGCCGGTTGACGCCCCTCGGGATCCATGACGATGGCCGAGATATCCTGTTGTGAAAGTGTAAGAGCACGGACCCACAACAGGGGGCGCAAATGAACGGACAATGGATAAGGCCAAATACAACACTTTACTGTTGTGAAATTGCACAACAACAACGACAGATTACAATATGAACTCCAATATACACAGTGTTATGTGGGCAGGCTCGAAGATAGGAGACGTCAGTCCAAGTCGAACCGGAACCACACGATTTCCACCGCCACTGAACCCCGGGAATACTGGAGCCGCCAAGTCCCGAACTCCCAGGTGGCCACTGCCTACGCGTGTCGGATCTGGTACTGCTGGCGAGGAGCAAACACAGTTAGAAGTGGGTGCGTGTGCACCCAGCAACACGTATGGTGGGAAATCACCTCCACCTCTCGTCAAAAAAAAAAGGAACAGAGTAAATGCTGTCCAAGTTACACAAGCAACAGTTATTCCACAATACAGTCAGCTGAGAATTTACCTCTTCGTAGAGCGATATCTCGGCAATGAGGTGGAGATGCCGTCTTGCTGATATACCACTGAAGATCAGATGATTGACAGCTGTCGTCGGTGATAAGTGACAGCTGTCACCCCGGCTGCTCCTGTGAGGCGGCAGCACCCTCTGGTGCCTGGAGCCCGCACTCCAGGCAGGGCGCCCTCTGGTGGTGGTGGGCCAGCAGTACCTCCTCTTCAGCGGCCCACACAACAATATCAGTGTGTTTGTCTCGTATTTGATATATTTAACTGAAATTTCTGATCCACACAACCAATGATAATGACCCCCAATAGCCCCCCCCCAAAGAGAACTGAAATTTAAATCTTAAGTTAGAAGGTGTAACCTTATTATTATCATTTCAGTCATACAAAGTCTGGTCTTAAAATTGACACATAGATAAGACATTTTGACCAGTTTCCTTCAAAAATATCAGCTTGATTCTTCATGATGTCCACCAAGGACACAACAAAGTCATCAGCATTTATTTATTTGTCTGTCAGCAGAACTATGTCAAAACTACTGTACAGATTTTGAATTTTGCACCACAGAGAGATCTTAGGCCATGGAAGACTCCATTCAGTTTTGGAGGTGATGTGGATCCGAATTGATGGACGTCAGAAATCTCAGATTGCTCTTGTTTTGAATGTGATCCTTGTCATGATAGATATATATGTTACTATATCAATCCACTCATTTATTGTTGGTTTGTCTTTCTTAAGCCAGTTCCTGGTCAGTTTTTTTTTTTTTGCATCCTACTAACACTCGCAGCAGGCGTTTATCTGGCTTTGAATACTCAAGTCCTGCTAGATCACTAAGATACAATTTCTTTTTAAAAACAGTCTCTGGGACCTCGTGGATGTCTCTCCAATATGAAGCCACAGAGGAACAGCCCCAACAGATATGGAAGTGATTTGCTGATGTATTTCCAAAGAACCTCCAGCAGCTTTGAGATGCAACTCTTTTGTGCTGGACTATGAAAGAATGGAGATGTGTTCCTCCAGCTGACTTCTCTCCAGGAGGGGCAGCTTGTTATTGTCCACTGCCGTCTGCAGACTCTGTCCCACTCTTCCTGTGATATTGTGAGGCCTCCCTCTGTTTGCCATCTCACCTTAACATTCAAAGTGTGTCTGTTGGAGAGCTGAACATCATTTTTTAGATGGTTTTTTTTTTTTTTTTTTCTTGGAAAGAAGGATTTCTTTTAGGCTCTTTAATGTTGAGAATTTTGTTTTCTTCCTGAAGCCTCATTCCCTGGAAGTTTCTTATTCATAAAGTCTCTAATTTGTAAATATCTAAAGTGATGTTGATTTCGGTGACCAAGTTTATCCTTAAGGTCTTGGAAGCTAAAACCTCTGTCCTGGTCTAAGTTAATCCAAACCCCGCTCTATGTTTGAACCTTGTATCATAATTACTGGTCCTAAAGTCTGAATCATAAGTGAGCCATTTAAATATTTCAGTCATTTTCTTTAAATGATGCCTTTTAATTATTTCAGTCAATGTTTTTAGAGAGCCAGTTAACCAAGGGTTCTTTGGGTCTGAGAGGTGGTTGGTCATTGATGGGTCACCCAGTAAAAGTCAGTCAGTCCTGTTCCCATTGCTGTTTCTGTCTCTTTCTATTTTGATCTGTAACTCGGTGTACACCACCCAGGTAATGGCCAGATTTGGGCCAGCCAGTAACAATCCCTAAAGCAGGGAAGGGAAAATCCACCTTTCTCCTTTGATAATTGTGAGGTTTTAATTCTTTGCTTTCCCTGGCCCATATGAATGTCCTACTCCCTAAAATATTGTTGTGGCTTCACAGTTGGGACAGAGTGGAATAAATATAAAACGTTCCTTTTTACTGAATCCATACAAGAAGTGATATTTAGATAAAGAATTAGGATCCATCTGTTAATAAGAGTACCTGCTTGTTAGACACAGTTATTCCAGTGGTACTCAAGGATCCTCCAAAGAGACCCAACACCAAAGACATCCAGACCTCAGGTTGCTGATTAACATCCAACACTTCCAGTCATACAGTAAGACGGGTGGCACCAGGACCCTAAAGAGCTGGACTGTCACCCTCCTGCAGCGATATCAGCATCTGTCCACTGACCGCTACACTCCATGACATCCTGTCAGGCTCAGAGAAAACCGACTATAAAAGCCATCAGTCATATTAAATAATCTCTATATCCCACCTATGGGTCCAGAAAAGGGACACACTTTGGATGAAAGTTGCCATAATCCCTCCATGGGTAATGTCAATCAATCAATCAATTTTTTTATATAGCGCCAAATCACAACAAACAGTTGCCCCAAGGCGCTTTATATTGTAAGGCAAGGCCATACAATAATTATGTAAAACCCCAACGGTCAAAACGACCCCCTGTGAGCAAGCACTTGGCTACAGTGGGAAGGAAAAACTCCCTTTTAACAGGAAGAAATCTCCAGCAGAACCAGGCTCAGGGAGGGGCAGTCTTCTGCTGGGACTGGTTGGGGCTGAGGGAGAGAACGTGATAATGTGAGAGTTTGTTAAACTCTTTGAATTAAAGTCAACAGTCTCAACTACAAACACATCTGGATTTTTTTTAAGTTCATTGTGCTGGTGTTCAGAGCAACAATTACAAAACCAAATACTTATGGACCAGACTGCAGTTGAAACATCACCATAAGCTGTGGAACATGTTAGTTATCAAAAAGGCACATTTACAGTCTATTTAATCATGTGGCCGACACGGGGAGCCGCTCACGAGGATTTGCTGACGGTTGATGAGACTCTGAACTTGGTATGTTGTTGGTGGCAGAAATGGCTGATTTGAGTTTTTCCACAAACTGCTGACATTGTAGGATTTTCATGTGCAACCATCTCCAGAGTTGAAATGGAGTGACTCAAAAATAAATAAAACTCCGCCCACTGAGCGGTGGTTCTCTGGGCATAAATGATTGATTCCAGAGGTCTGAAAAAAAAGGCAATGGAATGGCCCCAGGAACTCAAATCACCAGCATCTGTCAGTGGAAGACAGGTGGAACCTTGAGGACAGCTTGTGAAGAGCACACTGGGAACCACAGCTAAGAACAGAGAACTGTGGACATGGACTCACCCAAAGTGGACAGTGGATGATGACTCAGTTTCTGCTGCTTCAACAGTTGGATGGTAGAGTCAGAAATTGGCATAAGCAGCTTGACAGCATGGATCCGTCCTGTCCCGTGTGGGCGGGGACAAAACCATACTCACAATATTTAATTTTACAATATATCAATTTAAAAAGTCCAGAAATGGATATATTCAGAAGTTGGTTGAAATAAGGGGGAGATGTAGAAGCACTTTTATTCAGCCGGGGGGGGTTGAGTAATACCCGACATCACATCCGCTTCAAACATACTTGAGTAAACCTGAAGGCAGATGACTGAAGACATGAAATTGACCACTGATGATTGTTTACTTGAAGGGCAGAAATTAAGGGGGGGGGAGTGTTTACTTGTGTGTGGAAAAACACTGAGCTGTGCGGATCGTGACATGAAGTCGGATCAGCAGATCAGCCGTGATGCCGCGTCTCTGGACCTGATTGTTTAGTGAGCCGCTGCTGTGATGTGATGTGGGACACCTCATGATACACCAGTTAATTAGACATTGCACAACCCTAATAAAGTATTTTTAAAGTGCTTTTCGTGTAGCCCGGTCTGTGGTTAAAGATACACTAGCAGCCAGTTAAAAACAGTCATTTAAAAAAAAGACTTATGACAGGCAGCACGGGGTGGCTCAGTGGTTAGCACTGTTACCTTGCAGCAAGATGGTCATACAATCATACATATAGACAGTGGTGGGCACAGCTAACCAAAAAGTTAGCTTCAACAACAGCGAATCAGCTAACTGAAAAGTTATATTTTATAAAGCTAAACCGATAAACCACCCAAAAATGTATCGGAAGCTACAGCTAACCGATAACCTTCAAAATTGAGTTTAAACACCACAATCACAAACCCAAACAATTAATCACCAGTTCTGCCTTTGTGCCCCCTGCTGGAAGCTCCTGTTTATTATGTATTTTACTCTACCACAGCAAAAGGACAGTGACCACCAGGTTGTCACCAAAAAAAAAAAAAAAACATCCATTATTCCTTAACCACATACAGCAGTTCTGCCTTGAGGCCTGAGAAAATAAAGCAATTTTGACTTATGGTTTTGACTTATAAATCAAATTATTCTGTATAGAATAACTATATTAATGTCAATTCTGTCATTTGTGCAAAGTTAAAATATAACACAATTTTAAATAATGCACTAATTCTGAAGTTTTGTAACAAACACAGACAGATGCCAAAGGGATTATGGGTAAAATAGCTCCACTAACACTGATTGGTTGACTCATTCATTCTATGTAAAAACAAACTCGTTAAAGTGATGTGTGTGTTTGTGTTTACATATAAATATGGTTTTGTAAAATATGCCATTTTTTTCATATGTAAAAAAAAAAAAGCCATTTGCAAAAGCCAAAAGTCAAGTTGTGATTAGACAAACGTCTGATATAACCTGATAATACTGCCATGAACTATACTGGCCAGTAGATGGCAGTAGAGACTGCAAAAACTTGCCAAAACAACTATCCCAAATAATCCGTGTCTGGTACGTTTAATCTGCATGGAATTTAATAAATACAAACCAAATTTCAGACATCTTATATATATATTTCTCTGGAACAAAGATGACAGTGTTGTAAAGGACAATAACCAGGACATTATAGAGCAAACAGGAAGTGATTGCAGCTCACAGTGATTTCAACTGAATATAATGGAGAAGCAACCTGAGCTTTTTCTAGCATTTTTACATAAAACAAGCACAATAACAACGTCTATAAACCCAGAAAATATATTCTGTATAATTCTCATGGAAATCTTCGCCTTTGATTATTTCTGAAACCAGACACCTACATACTGTGTGAACACACACACACGTGCGCACACATGCACACAAGTTGATGTCGTAGTCAAACGTCCGATGACTTTCGTTGTTTGCTAATGAAACAAAACTACGCGCTGTAACAGCAGATCTGTTAAACGCGTCCAAACACTCTGCTGTCTCTGATCTATCATTTGATGTCTCTGACAGCATTGACCACCAGCACCATCCATCTGCTGCTTTCCCATCATTCCAAAATCCCCACATTGTGTTTTCTTTGCAGAGGATTAGGAAAGTTGGGAGCACATCAATGTGAAACACAGATTACCCGAGAGCGTCTGATATTTGCATAAATCCCTCTGAAAATGAGAAATGCTTCATCAGTATCCACAAAAATACAAGGAATGTGACTTCAGTTTGAGCTGCACTCTCTCAGTACGGCATGAATAAATACATACACATGATACTGAACATACACTGAATAATTCACAGTCAAAAAATGAATATGCAAATAAAATGTGAATAAGAAATAATGTGTGAAATAAACAGTGAGTATTTTGTCAGGTTAAGGTGTTCATCAGTGTGACGGCCTGTGGACAGAAACTGTGCCTGTGTCTGGTTGTTCTGACGTACAGAGCTCTGTAACGCTGACCAGAGGGGAGGAGTTTAAACAGGGCATGTCCAGGGTGGGAGGGGCATGCAGAGTTGTTACCATAGTGTCAGTTATGGACACAAATCTGAGATTATTCTTCTCACCCTGTCATGAGATTATTATCAAAAAATAAAATAAAATCAATTTTATTTATATAGCGCCAAATCACAACAAACACTTGCCCCAAGGTGCTTTATATTGTAAGGCAAGGCCATACAATAATTATGTAAAACCCCAACGGTCAAAATGACCCCCTGTGAGCAAGCACTTGGTGACAGTGGGAAGGAAAAACTCCCTTTTAACAGGAAGAAACCTCCAGCAGAACCAGGCTCAGGGAGGGGCAGTCTTCTGCTGGGACTGGTTGGGGCTGAGGGAGAGAACCAGGAAAAAGACATGCTGTGGAGGGGAGCAGAGATCAATCACTAATGATTAAATGCAGAGTGGTGCATACAGAGCAAAAAGAGAAAGAAACACTCAGTGCATCATGGGAACCCCCCCAGCAGTCTACGTCTATAGCAGCATAACTAAGGGATGGTTCAGGGTCACCTGATCCAGCCCTAACTATAAGCTTTAGCAAAAAGGAAAGTTTTAAGCCTAATCTTAAAAGTAGAGAGGGTGTCTGTCTCCCTGATCTGAATTGGGAGCTGGTTCCACAGGAGAGGAGCCTGAAAGCTGAAGGCTCTGCCTCCCATTCTACTCTTACAAACCCTAGGAACTACAAGTAAGCCTGCAGTCTGAGAGCGAAGCGCTCTATTGGGGTGATATGGTACTATGAGGTCCCTAAGATAAGATGGGACCTGATTATTCAAAACCTTATAAGTAAGAAGAAGAATTTTAAATTCTATTCTAGAATTAACAGGAAGCCAATGAAGAGAGGCCAATATGGGTGAGATATGCTCTCTCCTTCTAGTCCCCGTCAGTACTCTAGCTGCAGCATTTTGAATTAACTGAAGGCTTTTTAGGGAACTTTTAGGACAACCTGATAATAATGAATTACAATAGTCCAGCCTAGAGGAAATAAATGCATGAATTAGTTTTTCAGCATCACTCTGAGACAAGACCTTTCTGATTTTAGAGATATTGCGTAAATGCAAAAAAGCAGTCCTACATATTTGTTTAATATGCGCTTTGAATGACATATCCTGATCAAAAATGACTCCAAGATTTCTCACAGTATTACTAGAGGTCAGGGTAATGCCATCCAGAGTAAGGATCTGGTTAGACACCATGTTTCTAAGATTTGTGGGGCCAAGTACAATAACTTCAGTTTTATCTGAGTTTAAAAGCAGGAAATTAGAGGTCATCCATGTCTTTATGTCTGTAAGACAATCCTGCAGTTTAGCTAATTGGTGTGTGTCCTCTGGCTTCATGGATAGATAAAGCTGGGTATCATCTGCGTAACAATGAAAATTTAAGCAATACCGTCTAATAATACTACCTAAGGGAAGCATGTATAAAGTGAATAAAATTGGTCCTAGCACAGAACCTTGTGGAACTCCATAATTAACTTTAGTCTGTGAAGAAGATTCCCCATTTACATGAACAAATTGTAATCTATTAGACAAATATGATTCAAACCACCGCAGCGCAGTGCCTTTAATACCTATGGCATGCTCTAATCTCTGTAATAAAATTTTATGGTCAACAGTATCAAAAGCAGCACTGAGGTCCAACAGAACAAGCACAGAGACGAGTCCACTGTCCGAGGCCATAAGAAGATCATTTGTAACCTTCACTAATGCTGTTTCTGTACTATGATGAATTCTAAAACCTGACTGAAACTCTTCAAATAGACCATTCCTCTGCAGATGATCAGTTAGCTGTTTTACAACTACCCTTTCAAGAATTTTTGAGAGAAAAGGAAGGTTGGAGATTGGCCTATAATTAGCTAAGATAGCTGGGTCAAGTGATGGCTTTTTAAGTAATGGTTTAATTACTACCACCTTAAAAGCCTGTGGTACATAGCCAACTAATAAAGATAGATTGATCATATTTAAGATCGAAGCATTAAATAATGGTAGGGCTTCCTTGAGCAGCCTGGTAGGAATGGGGTCTAATAGACATGTTGATGGTTTGGATGAAGTAACTAATGAAAATAACTCAGACAGAACAATCGGAGAGAAAGAGTCTAACCAAATACCGGCATCACTGAAAGCAGCCAAAGATAACGATATGTGTTTGGGATGGTTATGAGTAATTTTTTCTCTAATAGTTAAAATTTTATTAGCAAAGAAAGTCATGAAGTCATTACTAGTTAATGTTAAAGGAATACTCAGCTCAATAAAGCTCTGACTCTTTGTCAGCCTGGCTACAGTGCTGAAAAGAAACCTGGGGTTGTTCTTATTTTCTTCAATTAGTGATGAGTAGTAAGATGTCCTAGCTTTACGGAGGGCTTTTTTTTATAGAGCAACAGACTCTTTTTCCAGGCTAAGTGAAGATCTTCTAAGTTAGTGAGACGCCATTTCCTCTCCAACTTATGGGTTATCTGCTTTAAGCTGCGAGTTTGTGAGTTAAATAGATTTTTGCTGGTTATTGGTGGTCTGGGAGGAGGCACCGTCTCTACGGGGATGGGGTAATGAGGGGATGGCAGGGGGAGAGAAGCTGCAGAGAGGTGTGTAAGACTACAACTCTGCTTCCTGGTCCCAACCCTGGATAGTCACGGTTTGGAGGATTTAAGAAAATTGGCCAGATTTCTAGAAATGAGAGCTGCTCCATCCAAAGTGGGATGGATGCCGTCTCTCCTAACAAGACCAGGTTTTCCCCAGAAGCTTTGCCAATTATCTATGAAGCCCACCTCATTTTTTGGACACCACTCAGACAGCCAGCAATTCAAGGAGAACATGCGGCTAAACATGTCACTCCCGGTCCGATTGGGGAGGGGCCCAGAGAAAACTACAGAGTCCGACATTGTTTTTGCAAAGTTACACACCGATTCAATGTTAATTTTAGTTACCTCCGATTGGCGTAACCGGGTGTCATTATTGCCGACGTGAATTACAATCTTAACAAATTTACGTTTAGCCTTAGCCAGCAGGTTCAAATTTCCTTCAATGTCGCCTGCTCTGGCCCCTGGAAGACAATTGACTATGGTTGCTGGTGTCGCTAACTTCACATTTCTCAAAACAGAGTCGCCAATAACCAGAGTTTCATCCTCGGCGGGTGTGTCGCCGAGTGGGGAAAAACGGTTAGAAATGTGAATGAGCTGGCAGTGTACACGGGGCTTCTGTTTAGGGCTACGCTTCCTCCTCACAGTCACCCAGTCGGCCTGCTTTCGCGGCTGCTCAGGATCTGCTGGAAGGGAACTAACGGCGGCTAAGCTACCTTGGTCCGCACCGACTACAGGGTCCTGGCTAGCTGTAGAATTTTCCACGGTGCGGAGCCGAGTCTCCAATTCGCCCAGCCTGGCCTCCAAAGCTACGAATAAGCTACACTTATTACAAGTACCATTACTGCTAAAGGAGGCCGAGGAATAACTAAACATTTCACACCCAGAGCAGAAAAGTGCGGGAGAGACAGGAGAAGCCGCCATGCTAAACCGGCTAAGAGCTAGTAGCTGCGCTAAGCTAGTGGATTCCTAAAAACACACAAAGTGAATAATGTGTAAATCATTTAGAGGTGATTCAGCAGAGGGAGTGCTTTAGTTAAGGCACGTGAAGATTACACTGTGAAACAAATCGTTATCTAGTTGTCTAGATCAATCTAACTACGCAGATTAAACAGCTAACAGATACAGAAAAACACCGCTGTGCTCCGGAACAGGAAGTGATACAATACCGCAGTGAGCAGAGCCAAGACCTGAATCCTATTGAACATTTCTGGAGATATCTGGAGAGATAATCACCATCATGATTATCATCATGATGGTGCTTTTTCAATAGTCTTCTCCCTCATGTCCCCGTCATACATACGCCGGTTGAGGCCGAATGGCATCAGAATGACACATCCGGCCTCAGTCAGGAAATACTGACTTGTGGTCTGAAGACCAACGGACGGCAGTCTGTGAGCATCTACATGTTTGTTCCCATTCGCTCGGTTGTCCCGAGTGTGCTGCACATGTTCACAACACTCTTGGTGCCATTGAGATGGAACGCACATCTGACGGCGGTCTGTGTCAGCTAAACTGTATATGTGCTTTAGATGCCATCGTGCAGGTGTGGATGAGGTGATCGGCTGACCACGCCTCTTTCCCCCCGACTGCGTCTGATGATGGTAATATTTGCTGCATGTTCTTGCTATGTGAGTTGGGGGCTTAAACGTTCATGGTCCAATAATTTGCATTTTTATACCAACCTCAAGTTGGTATAAAGCAGCAAATCAAACACCTTTGAGCAGAGCCTTATGAGGAAAAACTGTGTGACTGTGACCTCAGCGAAGGTGATGTTGACAGCAGAATGTTTAAACTGGTGGGAAACACGTCAGATCTGCTGCTGAACATTTGTAGATTTGAACGCTTGCTGCTGACTGATCTGAAGTCTTACATCAGTTTGTACGATCATCCAGGCGTTGGTCAAACCCACGTTGCCCTCTGTGCCAAAGAGCTCAAGGCCTTTTTTCAGGTCTCTCTGTGCGTAGTGGTCGATCTGAGGGGAGAACAAAAAAAACAAACAAAAAAAAAAACAGGATGACACAACAGCTGAAGGTGAATCACACACTTCTGACAACGAGTCAAAGTATAGAACAGTTTACACAAGAAAAAACACAATTTTATAAAAAATAAATAACATCACTGCATTGTTCCTGAGGTGCCAGTATGAAGGATCAGAAATTATAGGAGAAAAATATATAGCAGAGTAAAAGTTCACATTTAAGTCAAGAGCAAGTCATTAAAAAGCCTTTGAGCAAGTTAGTTTCCATCAACCCAACTGCACTCAGAGTTCCATTATGTGATGGAGCCTCTGATACTCACAAACAAACTCTATACGTCATCTTCACCAGTCGAAATGTTCCACTTCCACTTTATGTAACAGGGTTATTAATATTCTACATGATTCCACTTGGCTTTATGTGTTTATGGGTGAAACAACGCCCTCCCTTGGTGGTTGGTTGTGGTTAGTGCAGAGGGCACAGGGATCACTTTGCCATCTACTAGAGACTGGCACGGGGCGGGGGTTACTGTGGTAGAATATTGTGTGTTGTGGTCCGTTGTGTGATCACTGTGCTGACTGTGTCCATCAGGAGCTAAAGAGTTACATGTTGTACCTTTTATGAGCTTAATAACTTTGTGATGGACTCATACACAACTCTGAGGCCTTGAGGCAACTCTGCTGTGATTTGGAACTATATAAATGAAAATAAATTGAAAAACTGAAATGGATTTCCACGTAAGGTGCTGTACTCGCTACGATGATTTCTGACAGGTACATATTCTGTTCCACGCAGATTAAATCACTTCACTCTGTCTCCTGGCCATTATTCAACCACTCCACAGAGATAAACTATATGAAGAAGGAAAAGAACGAAACATGGTTACACGTGTTTGGACTGAGCTGGACTCTACACAAAACTAAGGGCCCCTTCACATATAGTGTGAATTTGGTCGATTTGCACATAAACTGCACATGAAGCAGGAATTGTGTGCAAAACGTTTAAAATTGTAGCTGCCTCCAATGCCTTGTACACCTGCTGCTACAACTATGTGAGCTGTGAGAGCCCATCGAACCCTCTTGTGGCAGGTGTCGGCCAAATTCCAGGTGACACACACGAACATCTAACACCGCTCGTTTGACACTTAGAAAATGTGTGGCCATTCATACTATCATCACGAAAACAGTCAGCAGATGATCACTGTCGAGCTGGATGTGAAATCTGTCTAAGTGCCCCACGAGTGTGACTTTGCAAACAGAGTGACATGTTGGTGTGTGCGCTGAACTGACAGGAGGTGTGGCCACTGACAGGAGCGGCTGTGGGGAGCTTTGGATCTGGACGTCACGGCTGAGCACGTCCAGAATGTCACAGGTGGGGACGGCTCTCCTGCGGCATGCCATCCACAAGACACGCATGTTGGGCTGGAGACGTGCACGGGGCCGGCTGCACACACTGACAGCAGATGTGGACATAAGAGCGCCCTGCTTCTCACTCACGTTATTTCATGACTGTACGTCTGTGACCATGAGTCATCTACAGAGGAACAGATGGATCATACTTGTATTGTCCACTTGATAAGAGGGATTCAATAGAATGTGGTGTTTTTATATGGTGTGTGTGTGTGCTTTAAATACATGCATTTAAAAGAATGGATGTGTGAGTTCGAATCCCGTGGGTGGCATGTAATTTTTATTTTTTTTATTTTCATTTTTTTATTGTGAAAAGCTGCTGTGTTCCCACGTGCACGAACCATCGCACCAGGATTGTGCATGCCTGCCCAGCGGCGCGATGTTTGTGTGATTTGCTCATACGAGCTGTTACGACGTGAGGCGCCCTGAGTTGTACCTACAGAATTCACATGATGTGTGAAGGGGCCCTAAGTAATCTACTCATTAAAATAAATATGTATATTTTAATAATGTATATTTTAATACAGTTACATGGAACAAAATAGTCTGATCACAGACAACCACCCATCCATTTTCTGTATCCGCTTACTCCAATGAACAGTCACGGGGTTGGAGCCTATCCCAGCAGTCACAGGGTGTTTGATTACAGACAGATTTAATTAAACTTGTGATATTTCTCTCCCTCATTTTTGGTTTAAAGCTCTGTTTCATCTTTCATGGATCGGGGTTTAAACTCTGATCACAGCGGCCCATGAATGTGACTTTGCGTCTGGTTTGATGAATTTTATCGGGCTTGAAACACACAAAATGTTTGAAGGCAACCACAGCGTGATCCAGCATGTGTGGAGATGTTACAGGTCCACAGAATTACAAGGGATGACCAAGATGATGTCAAGACAGAGAGAGAAAGGACTATTTTAAACTTTTAGATTAAGCCACAGTTACTCCCCAACACCTGTATAGGACTTGTATCTTTCAAACTTTGCTTTATGCCACATTGAATGATGAGAAAACAGGATTTTTCTACTTTGTATGCTGAGTCCTGGTTGTAAACGTGACTTTGCTGGACGTTCTGTTGCATCACTGTCGTGACTTTTTTCTGTCAGAAGGACATTTTAAATGTTGGGGGAGACGGTCGGGACTTTATTTTTTCAATTTGTGCGTCCAATATTGACTGGTGGTTGGCTCTCACTGCGGTATTGTATCACTTCCTGTTCCGGAGCACAGCGGTGTTTTTCTGTATCTGTTAGCTGTTTAATCTGCGCAGTTAGATTGATCTAGTTATCTAGATTATGATTTGTTTCCCAGTGTAATCTTTACATGCCTTAACTAAAGCACTCCTTCTGCTGAATCACCTCTAAATTATTCACTTTGCGTGTTTTTAGGAATCCGCTAGGTTAGCGTAGCTACTAGCTCTTAGCCGATTTAGCATGGCGGCTTCTCCTGTCTCTCCCACACTTTTCTGCTCTGGGTGTGAAATGTTTAGTTATTCCTCGGCCTCCTTTAGCAGTAATGGTACTTGTAATAAGTGTAGCTTATTCGTAGCTTTGGAGGCCAGGCTGGGCGAATTGGAGACTCGGCTCCGCACCGTGGAAAATTCTACAGCTAGCCAGGCCCCTGTAGTCGGTGCGGACCAAGGTAGCTTAGCCGCCGTTAGTTCCCCCTGGCAGATCCCAAGCAGGCTGACTGGGTGACTGTGAGGAGGAAGCGTAGTTCTAAACAGAAGCCCCGTGTACACCGCCAACCCGTTCACATTTCTAACCGTTTTTCCCCACTCGACGACACACCTGCCGAGGATCAAACTCTGGTTATTGGCGACTCTATTTTGAGAAATGTGAAGTTAGCGACACCAGCAACCATAGTCAATTGTCTTCCGGGGGCCAGAGCAGGCGACATTGAAGGAAATTTGAAACTGCTGGCTAAGGCTAAGCGTAAATTTGGTAAGATTGTAATTCACGTCGGCAGTAATGACACCCGGTTACGCCAATCGGAGGTCACTAAAATTAACATTAAATCGGTGTGTAACTTTGCAAAAACAATGTCGGACTCTGTAGTTTTCTCTGGGCCCCTCCCCAATCGGACCGGGAGTGACATGTTTAGCCGCCTGTTCTCCTTGAATTGCTGGCTGTCTGAGTGGTGTCCAAAAAATGAGGTGGGCTTCATAGATAATTGGCAAAGCTTCTGTGGAAAACCTGGTCTTGTTAGGAGAGACGGCATCCATCCCACTTTGGATGGAGCAGCTCTCATTTCTAGAAATCTGGCCAATTTTCTTAAATCCTCCAAACCGTGACTATCCAGGGTTGGGACCAGGAAGCAGAGTTGTAGTCTTACACACCTCTCTGCAGCTTCTCTCCCCCTGCCATCCCCTCATTACCCCATCCCCGTAGAGACGGTGCATGCTCCCAGACTACCAATAACCAGCAAAAATCTATTTAAGCATAAAAATTCAAAAAGAAAAAAATAATATAGCACCTTCAACTGCACCACAGACTAAAACAGTTAAATGTGGTCTATTAAACATTAGGTCTCTCTCTTCTAAGTCCCTGTTGGTAAATGATATAATAATTGATCAACATATTGATTTATTCTGCCTAACAGAAACCTGGTTACAGCAGGATGAATATGTTAGTTTAAATGAGTCAACACCCCCGAGTCACACTAACGGTCAGAATGCTCGTAGCACGGGCCGAGGAGGAGGATTAGCAGCAATCTTCCATTCCAGCTTATTAATTAATCAAAAACCCAGACAGAGCTTTAATTCATTTGAAAGCTTGTCTCTTAGTCTTGTCCATCCAAATTGGAAGTCCCAAAAACCAGTTTTATTTGTTATTATCTATCGTCCACCTGGTCGTTACTGTGAGTTTCTCTGTGAATTTTCAGACCTTTTGTCTGACTTAATGCTTAGCTCAGATAAGATAATTATAGTGGGCGATTTTAACATCCACATAGATGCTGAGAATGACAGCCTCAACACTGCATTTAATCTATTATTAGACTCTATTGGCTTTGCTCAAAAAGTAAATGAGTCCACCCACCACTTTAATCATATCTTAGACCTTGTTCTGACTTATGGTATGGAAATAGAAGACTTAACAGTATTTCCTGAAAACTCCCTTCTGTCTGATCATTTCTTAATAACATTTACATTTACTCTGATGGACTACCCAGCAGTGGGGAATAAGTTTCATTACACTAGAAGTCTTTCAGAAAGCGCTGTAACTAGGTTTAAGGATATGATTCCTTCTTTATGTTCTCTAATGCCATATACCAACACAGTGCAGAGTAGCTACCTAAACTCTGTAAGGGAGATAGAGTATCTCGTCAGTAGTTTTACATCCTCATTGAAGACAACTTTGGATGCTGTAGCTCCTCTGAAAAAGAGAGCTTTAAATTAGAAGTGCCTGACTCCGTGGTATAACTCACAAACTCGCAGCTTAAAGCAGATAACCCATAAGTTGGAGAGGAAATGGCGTCTCACTAATTTAGAAGATCTTCACTTAGCCTGGAAAAAGAGTCTGTTGCTCTATAAAAAAAGCCCTCCGTAAAGCTAGGACATCTTTCTACTCATCACTAATTGAAGAAAATAAGAACAACCCCAGGTTTCTTTTCAGCACTGTAGCCAGGCTGACAAAGAGTCAGAGCTCTATTGAGCTGAGTATTCCATTAACTTTAACTAGTAATGACTTCATGACTTTCTTTGCTAACAAAATTTTAACTATTAGAGAAAAAATTACTCATAACCATCCCAAAGACGTATCGTTATCTTTGGCTGCTTTCAGTGATGCCGGTATTTGGTTAGACTCTTTCTCTCCGATTGTTCTGTCTGAGTTATTTTCATTAGTTACTTCATCCAAACCATCAACATGTTTATTAGACCCCATTCCTACCAGGCTGCTCAAGGAAGCCCTACCATTATTTAATGCTTCGATCTTAAATATGATCAATCTATCTTTGTTAGTTGGCTATGTACCACAGGCTTTTAAGGTGGCAGTAATTAAACCATTACTTTAAAAGCCATCACTTGACCCAGCTATCTTAGCTAATTATAGGCCAATCTCCAACCTTCCTTTTCTCTCAAAAATTCTTGAAAGGGTAGTTGTAAAACAGCTAACTGATCATCTGCAGAGGAATGGTCTATTTGAAGAGTTACAGTCAGGTTTTAGAATTCATCATAGTACAGAAACAGCATTAGTGAAGGTTACAAATGATCTTCTTATGGCCTCGGACAGTGGAACTCGTCTCTGTGCTTGTTCTGTTGGACCTCAGTGCTGCTTTTGATACTGTTGACCATAAAATTTTATTACAGAGATTAGAGCATGCCATAGGTATTAAAGGCACTGCGCTGCGGTGGTTTGAATCATATTTGTCTAATAGATTACAATTTGTTCATGTAAATGGGGAATCTTCTTCACAGACTAAAGTTAATTATGGAGTTCCACAAGGTTCTGTGCTAGGACCAATTTTATTCACTTTATACATGCTTCCCTTAGGCAGTATTATTAGACGGTATTGCTTAAATTTTCATTGTTACGCAGATGATACCCAGCTTTATCTATCCATGAAGCCAGAGGACACACACCAATTAGCTAAACTGCAGGATTGTCTTACAGACATAAAGACATGGATGACCTCTAATTTCCTGCTTTTAAACTCAGATAAAACTGAAGTTATTGTACTTGGCCCCACAAATCTTAGAAACATGGTGTCTAACCAGATCCTTACTCTGGATGGCATTACCCTGACCTCTAGTAATACTGTGAGAAATCTTGGAGTCATTTTTGATCAGGATATGTCATTCAAAGCGCATATTAAACAAATATGTAGGACTGCTTTTTGCATTTACGCAATATCTCTAAAATTAGAAAGGTCTTGTCTCAGAGTGATGCTGAAAAACTAATTCATGCATTTATTTCCTCTAGGCTGGACTATTGTAATTCATTATTATCAGGTTGTCCTAAAAGTTCCCTAAAAAGCCTTCAGTTAATTCAAAATGCTGCAGCTAGAGTACTGACGGGGACTAGAAGGAGAGAGCATATCTCACCCATATTGGCCTCTCTTCATTGGCTTCCTGTTAATTCTAGAATAGAATTTAAAATTCTTCTTCTTACTTATAAGGTTTTGAATAATCAGGTCCCATCTTATCTTAGGGACCTCGTAGTACCATATCACCCCAATAGAGCGCTTCGCTCTCAGACTGCAGGCTTACTTGTAGTTCCTAGGGTTTGTAAGAGTAGAATGGGAGGCAGAGCCTTCAGCTTTCAGGCTCCTCTCCTGTGGAACCAGCTCCCAATTCAGATCAGGGAGACAGACACCCTCTCTACTTTTAAGATTAGGCTTAAAACTTTCCTTTTTGCTAAGCTTATAGTTAGGGCTGGATCAGGTGACCCTGAACCATCCCTTAGTTATGCTGCTATAGACGTAGACTGCTGGGGGGTTCCCATGATGCACTGTGTGTTTCTTTCTCTTTTTGCTCTGTATGCACCACTCTGCATTTAATCATTAGTGATCGATCTCTGCTCCCCTCCACAGCATGTCTTTTTCCTGGTTCTCTCCCTCAGCCCCAACCAGTCCCAGCAGAAGACTGCCCCTCCCTGAGCCTGGTTCTGCTGGAGGTTTCTTCCTGTTAAAAGGGAGTTTTTCCTTCCCACTGTAGCCAAGTGCTTGCTCACAGGGGGTCGTTTTGACCGTTGGGGTTTTACATAATTATTGTATGGCTTTGCCTTACAATATAAAGCGCCTTGGGGCAACTGTTTGTTGTGATTTGGCGCTATATAAAAAAATTGATTGATTGATTGATTGAATATTCTTGTATATTAGTTCATAGGAGATGAAAGTAATTCACTCTCTTTCCTGTATTGACACTGTGGCTTTAAAACTGCATTTAGAACACAAGTCCTTCAGCATGTTGGGCTTGAATTTTTCTAACCAGCTGTTTTTTTTTTCAGTGCTCTTTGCTGCGTGGGGAGATGATCCAGTGTTCAATAGTGAAAGTAAAAATCAGTGGGATCTTGGCATTAGTGCACAGAGACACTGAAACTCTTAGTGCGTTAAAAACTGGCCAAATATATATATAAAAAGTAAAAGTGCCTTTCAAATAAGCATTTGGTTAAAGCTGAAGGCCGCTGAGTTTGACTCTCCTGACCACAAGTTGCTGTGCAATAAGCTGAACCCACGTGGACCCATGTGAGTTTGTTTTACAAGATGTGGTTCAGCTGCTTGAGCCAAAACAAACCAGATAAAACGTGATTCCGTCGCAGCGAGCGCCGTACTAAAGACAACAATGTTGTTGTTTTTTAATCACCACCAGTGAGCGATAAATGTTCTTAAATACACTGAATGCAAAATCCAATCACTTCAAATTAACAATGCAATCAAAACAATCAGGCGCGGTGCACAAACGGCAAACACCATCTCACATGAAAGCCGCTTCTCCTTGTGTGCACATGCTGACGCTCGATCCCGGCTTCCTCTCTGCTACGCTGTGTGCTGAAGCAGCCTGTCAGTTCTACAGCCACCAGACTCTTTGACACATTATCTTTCATTCTGGCAAAGTGCTCTTGAAGCATGAAGAACAATGATCAGAGTCTGCAGTTATTACTGACATGATTACACTCTGTGTGTGTGTGTGTGTGTGTGTGTGTGTGTGTGTGTGTGTGTGTGTGGTGTGTGTGTGTGTGTGTGTGGGTGTGTGTGTGTGTGTGTCAGGTCAGGTCAGGTCAGGCACTGGTGCTGCATGCCACCACATACACCAAGTTCATTGCCAGCTTGTTGCGGTCCCATCTTGCTTTCCTTGCATTCTCTTTGTGTTCCTGTAGTTCACAGTGAATGTTAGGCTGCCACTGAGATACAGACCTTTTGCCTTGAACATTGTTAATCCACCTGCTATTTGAAAGACTCCTGCCAGATATTTGCCTTATTATGTTTCGATGTGCTGCCTGGATTCAATTCTGAGTAACGCCTGATGGATCTGGACTGTTGTGTGGGCCGCTGAAGAGGAGGTACTGCTGGCCCACCACCACCAGATGGCGCCCGCTTGAAGTGCGGGCTTCAAGCACGAGAGGGCGTCATAGCAACCGGGAGTGACAGCTGTCACTCGTCATCAGCACCAGCTGTCACTCATCCACATCACCACCACCTTAAAGGCGGACTGCAACTCCACCTCCCCGCTGAGAAATCAGCTACCTTGGAGGTAATTTCTCTGCTGACTTAAAACTGAATAATAGTCCTGAACTCTTTTGCAGCCGTTTTCCTGTGGTGTTTCCTTATCTGCTGGATTGGCGTTGGTGTGATTAGCGACAGCTTCGCCTCACATCCCAACCAGATAAGTGGTTAAACAGGAGCTGCACGTGTGTGATTGGAGGTGGAGGTGCTCCCTCCCAAAAGAACACAGACTGTGGGTTTACTGAGTGTGCGTACTCACACTCACCTGTGCTGTTTCTTGTTCTCTGCCAGCAGTACCAGGTCTGACAGCTGGAGATGGTGGCCACCTGGGGACTCAGGACTTGGGCGGCTCCGGTGTTCTTCAGATCCGTTGGCAGTGAGGGCCGTGTTGGGATCCGGCTCGGTTCTGGACGGGCGTCTCCTATCCTCAAGCCTGCCCACACGTCACCCAACGTGTAATTGACTGTAGTTCCAAACTGTTGTTGTCTGTATTCCGTTGTGCACAATTTACAACATTAAATTGTTACTGTTTGGCTTATCCATTGCCCGTTCATTTACGCCCCCTGTTGTGGGTCCGTGTTCCTACACTTTCACAACATGGACTTTGCCTTCTCAGACTGAATATATTGTGTATGATTTACTGTTCTCAATTTTAATAATTACTGTTGAAGTCACTGAATGTCATCAGTCACTGCGAGCGGTAATCCTTGACTGGCCCGTGACACATTTGAGACACCTGCAAGTTGGATATTGGCACAAGTGCCACATGGCCAAAGTCTTGTAGCTGAATGTTTTTGTAACTGCTTGTAACTTTGTAACTGTTAGAATGCCCTACACAGTGGTCACTCCTCTGAGTCTGATCTGCTTGAGGTTTCTGCCTCACGTACACCAGAGGGAGTTTTTCCATACCACTATTGGCTGTGTGCTTGTTCAGGGGGGTTGGGAAGGTTAGGCTGTGTGAAACGCTTTGTTCTGATTTGGTGCTGTTTGAATTGCATAACCAGCAGTTCAATTTCTATTTAATTTAATCTATATACATAAAGGGCTACATCTGTCTGTCTGTCTGTCCTGGGTAACTTCTAAACAATATATTAGCCCTAAAAACTATATATTCCGAATTCTCATGACATGGGGAACAAACTGGTACCATTTTAAAAAAGTTGAAAATTACCCCCAAAATAACTGGCTGTGGGTATGACCAAGCAAACTGAAATTTCCAGCCCTGTATATGTGTTGGCCATCGCTGTTTATTTCACCTTTGTGGTGGGCTGCAGCAGCCGCACACAGCGCACCTCATCCATGTCTTTGTTGATTTCAAGCATTTCTCTGCTCCTATTACAGGTCAGTGAGGGTAGCGCAGTGGTAATGTTTCCATCTGGTAATCAGAGCTTACAGTTTCGAATCCCATAACTGACAATTTTTTTTAACCAGGGCTATTTAACTGCAGGGTTCTGTATTGCGTCCCCTTTTATGTATTATTATATGAACCCAGTGATATTCACTAATTTTACCCACTGGTTTTTATTTTATTGTTCTTCACATCAGTGGTGTGATGTGGTGCAGCTGCTCACACTGTGTTCCTGCTCGAAAGACACTGTTGCGTGCAAAAACCGTCACACCAGGATCGGCACGCCTGCCTGTTGGTGCGATGTTTTCGTGGTTCGCTCAAACGAACTGTTTCAACACAAGTCGCCCTGAGTTGTACTTATTCATTCTATGTGTGAAGGGACCCTTACTCGAGGATGTGCACTGATGGTTTTCCACATCACAGTTCAGCTCAGAATCCAAAACTGAAACTGATTTAGCAGTTGAATGAAAAATGGAATCATCAGCAATCATTGTAACTTTGGATTTGTTTTAGCTGCTAAAATGGATGAGTGGATGGATGTATAAAACTGAAAAGAGATCACAAAAAAACAACAGCAAAGTCAAATAAAATAATAAGCAATCATCAATCAATCAATCAATCAATTTTTTTATATAGCCGCCAAATCACAATAAACAGTTGCCCCAAGGCGCTTTATATTGTAAGGCAAGGCCATACAATAATTAACGTAAAAACCCCAACGTCAAAAAGACACCTGTGAGCAAGCACTTGGCTACAGTGGGAAGGAAAAAACTCCCTTTTAACAGGAGAAACCTCCAGCAGAACCAGGCTCAGGGAGGGGGCAGTCTTCTGCTGGGACTGGTGTGGGGCTGAGGGAGAGAACCAGGAAAAAGACATGCTGTGGAGGGGAGCAGAGATCGATCACTAATGATTAAATGCAGAGTGGTGCATACAGAGCAAAAAGGAGAAAGAAACAGTGCATCATGGGAACCGCCCCAGCAGTCTAGAGTCTATAGCAGCATAACTAAGGGATGGTTCGGGTCACCTGATCCAGCCCTAACTATAAGCTTAGCAAAAGGGAAAGTTTTAAGCCTAATCTTAAAAGTAGAGAGGGTGTCTGTCTCCCTGATCTGAATTGGGGAGCTGGTTCCACAGGAGAGGAGCCTGAAAGCGAAGGCTCTGCCTTCCCATTCTACTCTTACAAACCCTAGGACTACAAGTAAGCCTGCAGTCTGAGAGCGAGCGCTCTATTGGGGTGATATGGTACTACGAAGGTCCCTAAGATAAGATGGACCTGATTATTCAAAACCTTATAAGTAAGAAGAAGAATTTTAAATTCTATTCTAGAATTAACAGGAAGCCAATGAAGAGAGGCCAATATGGGTGAGATATGCTCTCTCCTTCTAGTCCCTGTCATACTCTAGCTGCAGCATTTTGAATTAACTGAAGGCTTTTTAGGGAACTTTTAGGACAACCTGATAATAATGAATTACAATAGTCCAGCCTAGAGGAAATAAATGCATGAATTAGTTTTTCAGCATCACTCTGAGACAAGACCTTTCTGATTTTAGAGATATTGCGTAAATGCAAAAAGCAGTCCTACATATTTGTTTAATATGCGCTTTGAATGACATATCCTGATCAAAAATGAATCCAAGATTTCTCACAGTATTACTAGAGATCAGGGTAATGCCATCCAGAGTAAGGATCTGGTTAGACACCATGTTTCTAAGATTTGTGGGGCCAAGTACAATAACTTCAGTTTTATCTGAGTTTAAAAGCAGGAAATTAGAGGTCATCCATTCTTTATATCTGTAAGACAATCCTGCAGTTTAGCTAAGTGGTGTGTGTCCTCTGGCTTCATGGATAGATAAAGCTGGGTATCATCTGCGTAACAATGAAATTTAAGCAATACCGTCTAATAATACTGCCTAAGGGAAGCATGTATAAAGTGAATAAAATTGGTCCTAGCACAGAACCTTGTGGAACTCCATAATTAACTTTAGTCGTGACGAAGATTCCCCATTTACATGAACAAATTGTAATCTATTAGCCAAATATGATTCAAACCACCGCAGCGCAGTGCCTTTAATACCTATGGCATGCTCTAATCTCTGTAATAAAATTTTATGGTCAACAGTATCAAAAGCAGCACTGAGGTCTAACAGAACAAGCACAGAGATGAGTCCACTGTCCGAGGCCATAAGAAGATCATTGTAACCTTCACTAATGCTGTTTCTGTACTATGATGAATTCTAAAACCTGACTGAAACTCTCTCAAATAGACCATTCCTCTGCAGATGATCAGTTAGCTGTTTTACAACTACCCTTTCAAGAATTTTGAGAGAAAAGGAAGGTTGGAGATTGGCCTATAATTAGCTAAGATAGGCTGGGTCAAGTGATGGCTTTTTAGTAATGGTTTAATTACTGCCACCTTAAAAGCCTGTGGTACATAGCCCAACTAACAAAGATAGATTGATCATATTAGATCAAAGCATTAAATAATGGTAGGGCCTTCCTTGAGCAGCCTCGTAGGAATGGGGTCTAATAACATGTTGATGGTTTGGATGAAGTAACTAATGAAATAACTCAGACAGAAACAATTGGAGAGAAAGAGTCTAACCAAATACCGGCATCACTGAAAGCAGCCAAAGATAACGATACGTCTTGGGATGGTTATGAGTAATTTTTTCTCTAATAGTTAAATTTTGTTAGCAAAGAAGTCATGAAGTCATTACTAGTTAAAGTTAATGGAATACTCGGCTCAATAGAGCTCTGACTCTTTGTCAGCCTGGCTACAGTGCTGAAAAGAAACCTGGGGTTGTTCTTATTTTCTTCAATTAGTGATGAGTAGAAAGAGTCCTAGCTTTACGGAGGGCTTTTTTATAGAGCAACAGACTCTTTTTCCAGGCTAAGTGAAGATCTTCTAAATTAGTGAGACGCCATTTCCTCTCCAACTTACGGGTTATCTGCTTTAGCTACGAGTTTGTGAGTTATACCCGGAGTCAGGCACTTCTGATTTAAAGCTCTCTTTTTTAGAGGAGCTACAGCATCCAAGTTGTCTTCATGAGGATGTAAACAACTATTGACGAGATACTCTATCTCAATTACAGAGTTTAGGTAGCTACTCTGCACTGTGTTGGCATATGGCATTAGAGAACATAAAGAAGGAATCATATCCTAAACCTAGTTACAGTGCTTCTGAAAGACTTCTAGTGTAATGAAACTTATTCCCCACTGCTGGGTAGTCCATCAGAGTAAATGTAAATGTTATTAAGAAATGATTCAGACAGAAGGGAGTTTTCAGGGAATACTGTTAAGTCTTCTATTTCCATACCATAAAGTCAGAACAAGATCTAAGATATGATTAAAGTGGTGGGTGGACTCATTACATTTTGAGCAAAGCCAATAGAGTCTAATATAGATTAAATGCAGTGTTGAGGCTGTCCATTCTCAGCATCTGTGTGGATGTTAAAATCGCCCACTATAATTATCTTATCTGAGCTAAGCACTAAGTCAGACAAAAGGTCTGAAAATTCACAGAGAAACTCACAGTAACGACCAGGTGGACGATAGATAATAACAAATAAAACTGGTTTTTGGGACTTCCAATTTGGATGGACAAGACTAAGAGTCAAGCTTTCAAATGAATTAAAGCTCTGGGGTTTTGATTAATTAATAAGCTGGAATGGAAGATTGCTGCTAATCCTCCACCCCGGCCCGTGCTACGAGCATTCTGACAGTTAGTGTGACTCGGGGGTGTTGACTCATTTAAACTAACATATTCATCCTGCTGTAACCAGGTTTCTGTAAGGCAGAATAAATCAATATGTTGATCAATTATTATATATTTACCAACAGGGACTTAGAAGAGAGAGACCTAATGTTTAATAGACCACATTTAACTGTTTTAGTCTGTGGTGCAGTTGAAGGTGCTATATTATTTTTTCTTTTTGAATTTTTATGCTTAAATAGATTTTTGCTGGTTATTGGTAGTCTGGGAGCAGGCACCGTCTCTACGGGGATGGGGTAATGAGGGGATGGCAGGGGAGAGAAGCTGCAGAGAGGTGTGTAAGACTACAACTCTGCTTCCTGGTCCCAACCCTGGATAGTCACGGTTTGGAGGATTTAAGAAAATTGGCCAGATTTCTAGAAATGAGAGCTGCTCCATCCAAAGTGGGATGGAGCAGCTCTCCTAACAAGACCAGGTTTTCCCCAGAAGCTTTGCCAATTATCTATGAAGCCCACCTCATTTTTTGGACACCACTCAGACAGCCAGCAATTCAAGGAGAACATGCGGCTAAACATGTCACTCCCGGTCCGATTGGGGAGGGGCCAGAGAAAACTACAGAGTCCGACATTGTTTTTGCAAAGTTACACACCGATTTAATGTTAATTTTAGTGACCTCCGATTGGCGTAACCGGGTGTCATTACTGCCGACGTGAATTACAATCTTACCAAATTTACGCTTAGCCTTAGCCAGCAGTTTCAAATTTCCTTCAATGTCGCCTGCTCTGGCCCCCGAAGACAATTGACTATGGTTGCTGGTGTCGCTAACTTCACATTTCTCAAAACAGAGTCGCCAATAACCAGAGTTTGATCCTCGGCGGTGTGTCGTCGAGTGGGGAAAAACGGTTAGAATGTGAACGGGTTGGCGGTGTACACGGGGCTTCTGTTTAGGGCTACGCTTCCTCCTCACAGTCACCCAGTCGCCTGCTTTCCCGGCTGCTCGGATCTGCCAGGGGGGAACTAACGGCGGCTAAGCTACCTTGGTCCGCACCGACTACAGGGGCCTGCTAGCTGTAGAATTTTCCACGGTGCGGAGCCGAGTCTCCAATTCGCCCAGCCTGGCCTCCAAAGCTACGAATAAGCTACACTTATTACAAGTACCATTACTGCTAAAGGAGGCCGAGGAATAACTAAACATTTCACACCCAGAGCAGAAAAGTGCGGAGAGACAGGAGAAGCCGCCATGCTAAATCGGCTAAGAGCTAGTAGCTACGCTAAGCTAGCGGATTCCTAAAAACACGCAAAGTGAATAATGTGTAAATAATTTAGAGGTGATTCAGCAGAAGGAGTGCTTTAGTTAAGGCACGTAAAGATTACACTGGGAAACAAATCGTAATCTAGATAACTAGACAATCTAACTGCGCAGATTAAACAGCTAACAGATACAGAAAAACACCGCTGTGCTCCGGAACAGGAAGTGATACAATACCGAGTGAGAGCCAACCACCAGTAGGCAAAAAACTTCAGTTCATGCAGCTGCAGCTAGAGTACTGACGGGGACTAGAAGGAGAGAGCATATCTCACCCGTGTTGGCCTCCCTTCATTGGCTTCCTGTTAATGCTAGAATAGAATTTAAAATTCTTCTTCTTACTTATAAGGTTTTGAATAATCAGGTCCCATCTTATCTTAGGGACCTCGTAGTACCATATTACCCCATTAGAGCGCTTCGCTCTCAGACTGCGGCTTACTTGTAGTTCCTAGGGTTTGTAAGAGTAGAATGGGAGGCAGAGCCTTCAGCTTTCAGGCTCCTCTCCTGTGGAACCAGCTCCCAATTCAGATCAGGGAGACAGACACCTCTCTACTTTTAAGATTAGGCTTAAAACTTTCCTTTTCGCTAAGGCTTTAGTTAGGGCTGGATCGGGTGACCCTGGACCATCCCTTGGTTATGTGCTTTAGACTAGACTGTGGGGGGTTCCCATGATGCACTGTTTCTTTCTCTTTTTGCTCCGTATGCATCACTCTGCATTTAATCATTAGTGATCGATCTCTTTTTCCTGGTTCTTTCCCTCAGCCCCAACCAGTCTCCAGAAGACTGCCCCTCCCTGAGCCTGGTTCTGCTGGAGGTTTCTTCTGTTAAAAGGGAGTTTTTCCTTCCCACTGTGGCCAAGTGCTTGCTCATAGGGGGTCGTTTTGACCGTTGGGGTTTTTCATAATTATTGTATGGCCTTGCCTTGCAATGTGGAGCGCCTTGGGGCAACTGTTTGTTGTGATTTGGCGCTATATAAGAAAAGTTGATTGATTGATTGATTGATATGGTGCTTTGAAGGAACCACTGCAAGGTTCCTCACAAAAACCAATAAAGCAAGACAATAACACACATTAAAATGAACAAAAGCAATAAAATGTTAATGATAATGATATAGGCACATAATTAATGACTACAAATTTAAAATGCAATAGGATCTGGCTACTTCAACATTCACCATCACACAATATGGCATAAGGTACGAGTATCAGAATCCATAGATTTGGATGTAGCTAGAAAGAAAGCACCAGAATCAGACTGTCACATCTCAGCAGGCACATATTAAAGAAAAGCACGATAACAATAGCTCTGCAGCCTCCTGATTATTTATTCATCAAAAGTAGACCCGCTTTTTGAAATGCAGAAGGTATAAAAGTTGTTTAACAAGGTCACCTCATTAAGATTGTTCACCCCATTTAATTTTATGTTTGCAACAAAGCCTGAAGCCTCCTCATACGTCTCGAGGAGCATAATGAGAGCGCCAGTGCTGGAGTACTGTGGTCACATCTGATGCTCTCATTAAACTCTGGTGCCCACAATTTAGGCAATTTGAAGATGTCTAAAATTAGCATATAGCAATCAAATACAATATGTTACAATAATCGGTCTGAATATATTACCGTAGGGTGATCAAACGGTCCTGTCTTTCCAGGCATGTCCTGTTTCACTCCCCCTCTAGCTGCCACCTTATCGTGGTGGGGAGTTTGCCTACCCAGATGATCCTAGGAGCTAGTTATTGGGGCTTGTGCTCACTGTAGGGTCTCCCAAGGCAACATGTCCTAGGTGACGGGTCAGACTAAGGGCAGTTCAGAACCCTCCACGACCACTAAAAAACTCAAGGACCGAGCCATTGCCGGGTAGCAGAGCCGGGCCCCACCCTGGAGCCAGGCCTGGGGTTGGGGCTCGCGCGCGAGCACCGATGGTCGGTCTTAGCCCATGGGGCCTAGCCGGCTCAGCCCGAAAGATGACATGGGCCCCGCCCTCCTGTGGGTTCACCACCTGCGAGGGGGCCATGAGGATCGGGTGCAGAGAGGATTGGGTGGGTCGAGGGCGAGTGGCCCGCGGCCCAGTCCATGCTCACAGCCCCTGGCTGTTGGGACGTGGAATGTCACCTCGCTGGGTGACATTCCAGAGAGGTGACATTCCAGCGAGGGGTAATTCACGTCGGCAGTAATGACACCCGGTTACGCCAATCGGAGGTCACTAAAATTAACATTGAATTGGTGTGTAACTTTGCAAAAACATGTCGGACTCTGTAGTTTTCTCTGGGCCCCTCCCCAATCGGACCGGGAGTGACATGTTTAGCCGCATGTTCTCCTTGAATTGCTGGCTGTCTGAGTGGTGTCCAAAAAATGAGGTGGGCTTCATAGATAATTGGCAAAGCTTCTGGGGAAAACCTGGTCTTGTTAGAGAGACGGCATCATCCCACTTTGGATGGAGCAGCTCTCATTTCTAGAAATCTGGCCAATTTTCTTAAATCCTCCAAACCGTGACTATCCAGGTTGGGACCAGGAAGCAGAGTTGTAGTCTTACACACCTCTCTGCAGCTTCTCTCCCCCTGCCATCCCCTCATTACCCCATCCCCGTAGAGACGGTGCCTGCTCCCAGACCACCAATAACCAGCAAAATCTATTTAAGCATAAAAATTCAAAAGAAAAAATAATATAGTACCTTCAACTGCACCACAGACTAAAACAGTTAAATGTGGTCTATTAAACATTAGGTCTCTCTCTTCTAAGTCCTGTTAGTAAATGATATAATATTGATCAACATATTGATTTATTCTGCCTTACAGAAACCTGGTTACAGCAGGATGAATATGTTAGTTTAAATGAGTCAACACCCCCGAGTCACACTAACTGCCAGAATGCTCGTAGCACGGGCCGAGGTGGAGGATTAGCAGCAATTCCATTCCAGCTTATTAATTAATCAAAACCCAGACAGAGCTTTAATTCATTTGAAAGCTTGACTCTTAGTCTTGTCCATCCAAATGGCATCTCACTAATTTAGAAGATTTTCACTTAGCCTGCAAGAAAAAACACAATTTTATAAAAATAAATAACATCACTGCATTGTTCCTGAGGTGCCAGTATGAAGATCAGAATTATAGGAGAAAAATATAGCAGAGTAAAAGTTCACATTTAAGTCAAGAGCAAGTCATTAAAAAGCCTTTGAGCAAGTTAGTTTCCATCAACCCAACTGCACTCAGAGTTCCATTATGTGATGGAGCCTCTGACTCACAAACAAACTCTATACGTCTTCACCAGTCGAAATGTTCCACTTCCACTTTATGTAACAGGGTTATTAATATTCACATGATTCCACTTGGCTTTATTGTTTATGGGTGAAACAACGCCCTCCCTTGGTGGTTGGTTGTGGTTAGTGCAGAGGGCACAGGGATCACTTTGCCATCTACTAGAGACTGGCACGGGGCGGGGGTTACTGTGGTAGAATATTGTGTGTTGTGGTCCGTTGTGTGATCACTGTGCTGACTGGTCCATCAGGAGCTAAAGAGTTACATGTTGTACCTTTTATGAGCTTAATACTTTGTGATGGACTCATACACAACTCTGAGGCCTTGAGGCAACTCTGCTGTGATTTGGAACTATATAAATGAAAATAAATTGAAAAACTGAAATGGATTTCCACGTAATGCTGTACTCGCTACGATGATTTCTGACAGGTACATATTCTGTTCCACGCAGATTAAATCACTTCACTCTGTCTCCTGGCCATTATTCAACCACTCCACAGAGATAAACTATATGAAGAAGGAAAGAACGAAACATGGTTACACGTGTTTGGACTGAGCTGGACTCTACACAAAACTAAGGGCCCCTTCACATATAGTGTGAATTTGGTCGATTTGCACATAAACTGCACATGAAGCAGGAATTGTGTGCAAAACGTTTAAAATTGTAGCTGCCTCCAATGCCTTGTACACCTGCTGCTACAACTATGTGAGCTGTGAGAGCCCATCGAACCCTCTTGTGGCAGGTGTCGGCCAAATTCCAGGTGACACACACGAACATCTAACACCGCTCGTTTGACACTTAGAAAATGTGTGGCCATTCATACTATCATCACGAAACAGTCAGATGATCACTCACTGTCGAGCTGGATGTGAAATCTGTCTAAGTGCCCCACGAGTGTGACTTTGCAAACAGAGTGACATGTTGGTGTGTGCGCTGAACTGACAGGAGGTGTGGCCACTGACAGGCGGCTGTGGGGAGCTTTGGATCTGGACGTCACGGCTGAGCACGTCCAGAATGTCACAGGTGGGGACGGCTCTCCTGCGGCATGCCATCCACAAGACACGCATGTTGGGCTGGAGACGTGCACGGCCGGCTGCACACACTGACAGCAGATGTGGACATAAGAGCGCCCTGCTTCTCACTCACGTTATTTCATGACTGTACGTCTGTGACCATGAGTCATCTACAGAGGAACAGATGGATCATACTTGTATTGTCCACTTGATAAGAGGGATTCAATAGAATGTGGTGTTTTTATATGGTGTGTGTGTGTGCTTTAAATACATGCATTTAAAAGAATGGATGTGTGAGTTCGAATCCCGTGGGTGGCATGTAATTTTTATTTTTTTTATTTTCATTTTTTTTATTGTGAAAAGCTCTGTGTTCCCACGTGCACGAACCATCGCACCAGGATTGTGCATGCCTGCCCAGCGGCGCGATGTTTGTGTGATTTGCTCATACGAGCTGTTACGACGTGAGGCGCCCTGAGTTGTACCTACAGAATTCACATGATGTGTGAAGGGGCCCTAAGTAATCTACTCATTAAAATAAATATGTATATTTTAATAATGTATATTTTAATACAGTTACATGGAACAAATAGTCTGATCACAGAAACCACCCATCCATTTTCTGTATCCGCTTACTCCAATGAACAGTCACGGGGTTGGAGCCTATCCCAGTAGCACAGGGTGTTTGATTACAGACAGATTTAATTAAACTTGTGATATTTCTCTCCCCATTTTTGGTTTAAAGCTCTGTTTCATCTTTCATGGATCGGGGTTTAAACTCTGATCACAGCGGCCCATGAATGTGACTTTGCGTCTGGTTTGATGAATTTTATCGGGCTTGAAACACACAAATGTTTGAAGGCAACCACAGCGTGATCCAGCATGTTGGAGATGTTACAGGTCCACAGAATTACAAGGGATGACCAGATGATGTCAAGACAGAGAGAGAAAGGACTATTTTAAACTTTTAGATTAAGCCACAGTTACTCCCCAACACCTGTCTCGGAATTGTATCTTTCAAACTTTGCTTATGCCACATTGAATGATGGAAAACAGGATTTTTTCTACTTTGTATGCTGAGTCCTGTGTAAAAGGACTTTGCTGGACGTTCTGTGCATCACAGTCAGTGACTTTTTTCTGTCCGAAGGACATTTTAAATGTGGGGGAGACGGTCGGGACTTTATTTTTTCAATTTGTGCGTCCAATATTGACTGGTGGTTGGCTCTCACTGCGGTATTGTATCACTTCCTGTTCCGGAGCACAGCGGTGTTTTTCTGTATCTGTTAGCTGTTAATCTGCGCAGTTAGATTGATCTAGTTATCTAGATTATGATTTGTTTCCCAGTGTAAGTCTTACATGCCTTAACTAAAGCACTCCTTCTGCTGAATCACCTCTAAATTATTCACTTGCGTGTTTTTAGGATCCGCTAGGTTAGCGTAGCTACTAGCTCTTAGCCGATTTAGCATGGCGGCTTCTCCTGTCTCTCCCACACTTTCTGCTCTGGGTGTGAAATGTTTAGTTATTCCTCGGCCTCCTTTAGCAGTAATGGTACTTGTAATAAGTGTAGCTTATTCGTAGCTTTGGAGGCCAGGCGGGCGAATTGAGACTCGGCTCCGCACCGTGGAAAATTCTACAGCTAGCCAGGCCCCTGTAGTCGGTGCGGACCAAGGTAGCTTAGCCGCCGTTAGTTCCCCCTGCATATCCCAAGCGTGCTGACTGGGTGACTGTAAGGAGGAAGCGTAGTTCTAAACAGAAGCCCCGTGTACACCGCCAACCCGTTCACATTTCTAACCGTTTTTCCCCACTCGACGACACACCTGCCGAGGATCAAACTCTGGTTATTGGCGACTCTATTTTGAGAAATGTGAAGTTAGCGACACCAGCAACCATAGTCAATTGTCTTCCGGGGGCCAGAGCAGGCGACATTGAAGGAAATTGAAACTGCTGGCTAAGGCTAAGCGTAAATTTGGTAAGATTGTAATTCACGTCGGCAGTAATGACACCCGGTTACGCCAATCGGAGGTCACTAAAATTAACATTAAATCGGTGTGTAACTTTGCAAAAACAATGTCGGACTCTGTAGTTTCTCTGGGCCCCTCCCCAATCGGACCGGGAGTGACATGTTTAGCCGCCTGTTCTCCTTGAATTGCTGGCTGTCTGAGTGGTGTCCAAAAAATGAGGTGGGCTTCATAGATAATTGGCAAAGCTTCTGTGGAAAACCTGGTCTTGTTAGGAGAGACTGGCATCCATCCCACTTTGGATGGAGCAGCTCTCATTTCTAGAAATCTGGCCAATTTTCTTAAATCCTCCAAACCGTGACTATCCAGGGTTGGGACCAGGAAGCAGAGTTGTAGTCTACACACCTCTCTGCAGCTTCTCTCCCCCTGCCATCCCCTCATTACCCCATCCCCGTAGAGACGGTGCATGCTCCCAGACTACCAATAACCAGCAAAAATCTATTTAAGCATAAAAATTCAAAAAGAAAAAATAATATAGCACCTTCAACTGCACCACAGACTAAAACAGTTAAATGTGGTCTATTAAACATTAGGTCTCTCTCTTCTAAGTCCCTGTTGGTAAATGATATAATAATTGATCAACATATTGATTTATTCTGCCTAACAGAAACCTGGTTACAGCAGGATGAATATGTTAGTTTAAATGAGTCAACACCCCCGAGTCACACTAACGGTCAGAATGCTCGTAGCACGGGCCGAGGAGGAGGATTAGCAGCAATCTTCCATTCCAGCTTATTAATTAATCAAAACCCAGACAGAGCTTTAATTCATTTGAAAGCTTGTCTCTTAGTCTTGTCCATCCAAATTGGAAGTCCCAAAAACCAGTTTTATTTGTTATTATCTATCGTCCACCTGGTCGTTACTGTGAGTTTCTCTGTGAATTTTCAGACCTTTTGTCTGACTTAATGCTTAGCTCAGATAAGATAATTATAGTGGGCGATTTTAACATCCACATAGATGCTGAGAATGACAGCCTCAACACTGCATTTAATCTATTATTAGACTCTATTGGCTTTGCTCAAAAAGTAAATGAGTCCACCCACCACTTTAATCATATCTTAGACCTTGTTCTGACTTATGGTATGGAAATAGAAGACTTAACAGTATTTCCTGAAAACTCCCTTCTGTCTGATCATTTCTTAATAACATTTACATTTACTCTGATGGACTACCCAGCAGTGGGGAATAAGTTTCATTACACTAGAAGTCTTTCAGAAAGCGCTGTAACTAGGTTAAGGATATGATTCCTTCTTTATGTTCTCTAATGCCATATACCAACACAGTGCAGAGTAGCTACCTAAACTCTGTAAGGGAGATAGAGTATCTCGTCAGTAGTTTTACATCCTCATTGAAGACAACTTTGGATGCTGTAGCTCCTCTGAAAAAGAGAGCTTAAATTAGAAGTGCCTGACTCCGTGGTATAACTCACAACTCGCAGCTTAAAGCAGATAACCCATAAGTTGGAGAGGAAATGGCGTCTCACTAATTTAGAAGATCTTCACTTAGCCTGGAAAAAGAGTCTGTTGCTCTATAAAAAAAGCCCTCCGTAAAGCTAGGACATCTTTCTACTCATCACTAATTGAAGAAAATAAGAACAACCCCAGGTTTCTTTTCAGCACTGTAGCCAGGCTGACAAAGAGTCAGAGCTCTATTGAGCTGAGTATTCCATTAACTTTAACTAGTAATGACTTCATGACTTTCTTTGCTAACAAAATTTTAACTATTAGAGAAAAATTACTCATAACCATCCCAAAGACGTATCGTTATCTTTGGCTGCTTTCAGTGATGCCGGTATTTGGTTAGACTCTTTCTCTCCGATTGTTCTGTCTGAGTTATTTTCATTAGTTACTTCATCCAAACCATCAACATGTTTATTAGACCCCATTCCTACCAGGCTGCTCAAGGAAGCCCTACCATTATTTAATGCTTCGATCTTAAATATGATCAATCTATCTTTGTTAGTTGGCTATGTACCACAGGCTTTTAAGGTGGCAGTAATTAAACCATTACTTTAAAAGCCATCACTTGACCCAGCTATCTTAGCTAATTATAGGCCAATCTCCAACCTTCCTTTTCTCTCAAAAATTCTTGAAAGGGTAGTTGTAAAACAGCTAACTGATCATCTGCAGAGGAATGGTCTATTTGAAGAGTTTCAGTCAGGTTTTAGAATTCATCATAGTACAGAAACAGCATTAGTGAAGGTTACAAATGATCTTCTTATGGCCTCGGACAGTGGACTCGTCTCTGTGCTTGTTCTGTTGGACCTCAGTGCTGCTTTTGATACTGTTGACCATAAAATTTTATTACAGAGATTAGAGCATGCCATAGGTATTAAAGGCACTGCGCTGCGGTGGTTGAATCATATTTGTCTAATAGATTACAATTTGTTCATGTAAATGGGGAATCTTCTTCACAGACTAAAGTTAATTATGGAGTTCCACAAGGTTCTGTGCTAGGACCAATTTTATTCACTTTATACATGCTTCCCTTAGGCAGTATTATTAGACGGTATTGCTTAAATTTTCATTGTTACGCAGATGATACCCAGCTTTATCTATCCATGAAGCCAGAGGACACACACCAATTAGCTAAACTGCAGGATTGTCTTACAGACATAAAGACATGGATGACCTCTAATTTCCTGCTTTTAAACTCAGATAAAACTGAAGTTATTGTACTTGGCCCCACAAATCTTAGAAACATGGTGTCTAACCAGATCCTTACTCTGGATGGCATTACCCTGACCTCTAGTAATACTGTGAGAAATCTTGGAGTCATTTTTGATCAGGATATGTCATTCAAAGCGCATATTAAACAAATATGTAGGACTGCTTTTTTGCATTTACGCAATATCTCTAAAATTAGAAAGGTCTTGTCTCAGAGTGATGCTGAAAAACTAATTCATGCATTTATTTCCTCTAGGCTGGACTATTGTAATTCATTATTATCAGGTTGTCCTAAAGTTCCCTAAAAAGCCTTCAGTTAATTCAAAATGCTGCAGCTAGAGTACTGACGGGGACTAGAAGGAGAGAGCATATCTCACCCATATTGGCCTCTCTTCATTGGCTTCCTGTTAATTCTAGAATAGAATTAAAATTCTTCTTCTTACTTATAAGGTTTTGAATAATCAGGTCCCATCTTATCTTAGGGACCTCGTAGTACCATATCACCCCAATAGAGCGCTTCGCTCTCAGACTGCAGGCTTACTTGTAGTTCCTAGGGTTTGTAAGAGTAGAATGGGAGGCAGAGCCTTCAGCTTTCAGGCTCCTCTCCTGTGGAACCAGCTCCCAATTCAGATCAGGGAGACAGACACCCTCTCTACTTTTAAGATTAGGCTTAAAACTTTCCTTTTTGCTAAAGCTTATAGTTAGGGCTGGATCAGGTGACCCTGAACCATCCCTTAGTTATGCTGCTATAGACGTAGACTGCTGGGGGGTTCCCATGATGCACTGTGTGTTTCTTTCTCTTTTTGCTCTGTATGCACCACTCTGCATTTAATCATTAGTGATCGATCTCTGCTCCCCTCCACAGCATGTCTTTTTCCTGGTTCTCTCCCTCAGCCCCAACCAGTCCCAGCAGAAGACTGCCCCTCCCTGAGCCTGGTTCTGCTGGAGGTTTCTTCCTGTTAAAAGGGAGTTTTTCCTTCCCACTGTAGCCAAGTACTTGCTCACAGGGGGTCGTTTTGACCGTTGGGGTTTTACATAATTATTGTATGGCTTGCCTTACAATATAAAGCGCCTTGGGGCAACTGTTTGTTGTGATTTGGCGCTATATAAAAAAATTGATTGATTGATTGATTGAATATTCTTGTATATTAGTTCATAGGAGATGAAAGTAATTCACTCTCTTTCCTGTATTGACACTGTGGCTTTAAAACTGCATTTAGAACACAAGTCCTTCAGCATGTTGGGCTTGAATTTTTCTAACCAGCTGTTTTTTTTTTTCAGTGCTCTTTGCTGCGTGGGGAGATGATCCAGTGTTCAATAGTGAAAGTAAAAATCAGTGGGATCTTGGCATTAGTGCACAGAGACACTGAAACTCTTAGTGCGTTAAAAACTGGCCAAATATATATATAAAAAGTAAAAGTGCCTTTCAAATAAGCATTTGGTTAAAGCTGAAGGCCGCTGAGTTTGACTCTCCTGACCACAAGTTGCTGTGCAATAAGCTGAACCCACGTGGACCCATGTGAGTTTGTTTTACAAGATGTGGTTCAGCTGCTTGAGCCAAAACAAACCAGATAAAACGTGATTCCGTCGCAGCGAGCGCCGTACTAAAGACAACAATGTTGTTGTTTTTTAATCACCACCAGTGAGCGATAAATGTTCTTAAATACACTGAATGCAAAATCCAATCACTTCAAATTAACAATGCAATCAAAACAATCAGGCGCGGTGCACAAACGGCAAACACCATCTCCACATGAAAGCCGCTTCTCCTTGTGTGCACATGCTGACGCTCGATCCCGGCTTCCTCTCTGCTACGCTGTGTGCTGAAGCAGCCTGTCAGTTCTACAGCCACCAGACTCTTTGACACATTATCTTTCATTCTGGCAAAGTGCTCTTGAAGCATGAAGAACAATGATCAGAGTCTGCAGTTATTACTGACATGATTACACTCTGTGTGTGTGTGTGTGTGTGTGTGTGTGTGTGTGTGTGTGTGTGTGTGTGTGTGTGTGTGTGTGTGTGTGTGTGTGTGTGTGTGTGTCAGGTCAGGTCAGGTCAGGCACTGGTGCTGCATGCCACCACATACACCAAGTTCATTGCCAGCTTGTTGCGGTCCCATCTTGCTTTCTTGCATTCTCTTTGTGTTCCTGTAGTTCACAGTGAATGTTTAGGCTGCCACTGAGATACAGACCTTTTGCCTTGAACATTGTTAATCCACCTGCTATTTGAAAGACTCCTGCCAGATATTTGCCTTATTATGTTTCGATGTGCTGCCTGGATTCAATTCTGAGTAACGCCTGATGGATCTGGACTGTTGTGTGGGCCGCTGAAGAGGAGGTACTGCTGGCCCACCACCACCAGATGGCGCCCTGCTTGAAGTGCGGGCTTCAAGCACGAGAGGGCGTCATAGCAACCGGGAGTGACAGCTGTCACTCGTCATCAGCACCAGCTGTCACTCATCCACATCACCACCACCTTAAAGGCCGGACTGCAACTCCACCTCCCCGCTGAGAAATCAGCTACCTTGGAGGTAATTTCTCTGCTGACTTAAAACTGAATAATAGTCTGAACTCTTTTGCAGCCGTTTTCCTGTGGTGTTTCCTTATCTGCTGGATTGGCGTTTGGTGTGATTAGCGACAGCTTCGCCTCACATCCCAACCAGATAAGTGGTTAAACAGGAGCTGCACGTGTGTGATTGGAGGTGGAGGTGCTCCCTCCCAAAAGAACACAGACTGTGGGTTTACTGAGTGTGCGTACTCACACTCACCTGTGCTGTTTCTGTTCTCTGCCAGCAGTACCAGGTCTGACAGCTGGAGATGGTGGCCACCTGGGGACTCAGGACTTGGCGGCTCCGGTGTTCTTCAGATCCGTTGGCAGTGAGGGCCGTGTGGGATCCGGCTCGGTTCTGGACGGGCGTCTCCTATCCTCAAGCCTGCCCACACGTCACCCAACGTGTAATTGACTGTAGTTCCAAACTTGTTGTTGTCTGTATTCCGTTGTGCACAATTTACAACATTAAATTGTTACTGTTTGGCTTATCCATTGCCCGTTCATTTACGCCCCCTGTTGTGGGTCCGTGTTCCTACACTTTCACAACATGGACTTTGCCTTCTCAGACTGAATATTTGTGTATGATTTACTGTTCTCAATTTTAATAATTACTGTTGAAGTCACTGAATGTCATCAGTCACTGCGAGCGGTATCCTTGACTGGCCCGTGACACATTTGAGACACCTGCAAGTTGGATATTGGCACAAGTGCCACATGGCCAAAGTCTTGTAGCTGAATGTTTTTGTAACTGCTTGTAACTTTGTAACTGTTAGAATGCCCTACACAGTGGTCACTCCTCTGAGTCTGATCTGCTTGAGGTTTCTGCCTCACGTACACCAGAGGGAGTTTTTCCATACCACTATTGGCTGTGTGCTTGTTCAGGGGGGTTGGGAAGGTTAGGCTGTGTGAAACGCTTTGTTCTGATTTGGTGCTGTTTGAATTGCATAACCAGCAGTTCAATTTCTATTTAATTTAATCTATATACATAAAGGGCTACATCTGTCTGTCTGTCTGTCCTGGGTAAACTTCTAAACAATAATATGTAGCCCTAAAAACTATATATATTCCGAATTCTCATGACATGGGGAACAAACTGGTACCATTTTAAAAAAAGTTGAAAATTACCCCCAAAATAACTGGCTGTGGGTATGACCAAGCAAACTGAAATTTCCAGCCCTGTATATGTGTTGGCCATCGCTGTTTATTTCACCTTTGTGGTGGGCTGCAGCAGCCGCACACAGCGCACCTCATCCATGTCTTTGTTGATTTCAAGCATTTCTCTGCTCCGATTACAGGTCAGTGAGGGTAGCGCAGTGGTAATGTTTCCATCTGGTAATCAGAGCTTACAGTTTCGAATCCCATAACTGACAATTTTTTTTAACCAGGGCTATTTAACTGCAGGGTTCTGTATTGCGTCCCCTTTTATGTATTATTTATATGAACCCAGTGATATTCACTAATTTTACCACTGGTTTTTATTTTATTGTTCTTCACATCAGTGGTGTGATGTGGTGCAGCTGCTCACACTGTGTTCCTGCTCGAAAGACACTGTTGCGTGCAAAAACCGTCACACCAGGATCGTGCACGCCTGCCTGTTGGTGCGATGTTTTCGTGGTTCGCTCAAACGAACTGTTTCAACACAAGTCGCCCTGAGTTGTACTTATTCATTCTATGTGTGAAGGGACCCTTACTCGAGGATGTGCACTGATGGTTTTCCACATCACAGTTCAGCTCAGAATCCAAAACTGAAACTGATTTAGCAGTTGAATGAAAAATGGAATCATCAGCAATCATTGTAACTTTGGATTTGTTTTAGCTGCTAAAATGGATGAGTGGATGGATGGATAAAACTGAAAAGAAGATCACAAAAAACACAGCAAAGTCAAATAAATAATAATCAATCAATCAATCAATCAATCAATCAATTTTTTTATATAGCGCCAAATCACAATAAACAGTTGCCCCAAGGCGCTTTATATTGTAAGGCAAGGCCATACAATAATTACGTAAAAACCCCAAAGGTCAAAACGACCACCTGTGAGCAAGCACTTGGCTACAGTGGGAAGGAAAAACTCCCTTTTAACAGGAAGAAACCTCCAGCAGAACCAGGCTCAGGGAGGGGCAGTCTTCTGCTGGGACTGGTTGGGGCTGAGGGAGAGAACCAGGAAAAAGACATGCTGTGGAGGGGAGCAGAGATCGATCACTAATGATTAAATGCAGAGTGGTGCATACAGAGCAAAAAGAGAAAGAAACAGTGCATCATGGGAACCCCCCAGCAGTCTAAGTCTATAGCAGCATAACTAAGGGATGGTTCAGGGTCACCTGATCCAGCCCTAACTATAAGCTTTAGCAAAAGGGAAAGTTTTAAGCCTAATCTTAAAAGTAGAGAGGGTGTCTGTCTCCCTGATCTGAATTGGGAGCTGGTTCCACAGGAGAGGAGCCTGAAAGCTGAAGGCTCTGCCTCCCATTCTACTCTTACAAACCCTAGGAACTACAAGTAAGCCTGCAGTCTGAGAGCGAAGCGCTCTATTGGGGTGATATGGTACTACGAGGTCCCTAAGATAAGATGGGACCTGATTATTCAAAACCTTATAAGTAAGAAGAAGAATTTTAAATTCTATTCTAGAATTAACAGGAAGCCAATGAAGAGAGGCCAATATGGGTGAGATATGCTCTCTCCTTCTAGTCCCTGTCAGTACTCTAGCTGCAGCATTTTGAATTAACTGAAGGCTTTTTAGGGAACTTTTAGGACAACCTGATAATAATGAATTACAATAGTCCAGCCTAGAGGAAATAAATGCATGAATTAGTTTTTCAGCATCACTCTGAGACAAGACCTTTCTGATTTTAGAGATATTGCGTAAATGCAAAAAAGCAGTCCTACATATTTTTTTAATATGCGCTTTGAATGACATATCCTGATCAAAAATGAATCCAAGATTTCTCACAGTATTACTAGAGATCAGGGTAATGCCATCCAGAGTAAGGATCTGGTTAGACACCATGTTTCTAAGATTTGTGGGGCCAAGTACAATAACTTCAGTTTTATCTGAGTTTAAAAGCAGGAAATTAGAGGTCATCCATGTCTTTATATCTGTAAGACAATCTGCAGTTTAGCTAATTGGTGTGTGTCCTCTGGCTTCATGGATAGATAAAGCTGGGTATCATCTGCGTAACAATGAAAATTTAAGCAATACCGTCTAATAATACTGCCTAAGGGAAGCATGTATAAAGTGAATAAAATTGGTCCTAGCACAGAACCTTGTGGAACTCCATAATTAACTTTAGTCTGTGACGAAGATTCCCCATTTACATGAACAAATTGTAATCTATTAGACAAATATGATTCAAACCACCGCAGCGCAGTGCCTTTAATACCTATGGCATGCTCTAATCTCTGTAATAAAATTTTATGGTCAACAGTATCAAAAGCAGCACTGAGGTCTAACAGAACAAGCACAGAGATGAGTCCACTGTCCGAGGCCATAAGAAGATCATTTGTAACCTTCACTAATGCTGTTTCTGTACTATGATGAATTCTAAAACCTGACTGAAACTCTTCAAATAGACCATTCCTCTGCAGATGATCAGTTAGCTGTTTTACAACTACCCTTTCAAGAATTTTTGAGAGAAAAGGAAGGTTGGAGATTGGCCTATAATTAGCTAAGATAGCTGGGTCAAGTGATGGCTTTTTAAGTAATGGTTTAATTACTGCCACCTTAAAAGCCTGTGGTACATAGCCAACTAACAAAGATAGATTGATCATATTTAAGATCAAAGCATTAAATAATGGTAGGGCTTCCTTGAGCAGCCTCGTAGGAATGGGGTCTAATAAACATGTTGATGGTTTGGATGAAGTAACTAATGAAAATAACTCAGACAGAACAATTGGAGAGAAAGAGTCTAACCAAATACCGGCATCACTGAAAGCAGCCAAAGATAACGATACGTCTTTGGGATGGTTATGAGTAATTTTTTCTCTAATAGTTAAAATTTTGTTAGCAAAGAAAGTCATGAAGTCATTACTAGTTAAAGTTAATGGAATACTCGGCTCAATAGAGCTCTGACTCTTTGTCAGCCTGGCTACAGTGCTGAAAAGAAACCTGGGGTTGTTCTTATTTTCTTCAATTAGTGATGAGTAGAAAGATGTCCTAGCTTTACGGAGGGCTTTTTTATAGAGCAACAGACTCTTTTTCCAGGCTAAGTGAAGATCTTCTAAATTAGTGAGACGCCATTTCCTCTCCAACTTACGGGTTATCTGCTTTAAGCTACGAGTTTGTGAGTTATACCACGGAGTCAGGCACTTCTGATTTAAAGCTCTCTTTTTTAGAGGAGCTACAGCATCCAAAGTTGTCTTCAATGAGGATGTAAAACTATTGACGAGATACTCTATCTCACTTACAGAGTTTAGGTAGCTACTCTGCACTGTGTTGGCATATGGCATTAGAGAACATAAAGAAGGAATCATATCCTTAAACCTAGTTACAGTGCTTTCTGAAAGACTTCTAGTGTAATGAAACTTATTCCCCACTGCTGGGTAGTCCATCAGAGTAAATGTAAATGTTATTAAGAAATGATCAGACAGAAGGGAGTTTTCAGGGAATACTGTTAAGTCTTCTATTTCCATACCATAAGTCAGAACAAGATCTAAGATATGATTAAAGTGGTGGGTGGACTCATTTACATTTTGAGCAAAGCCAATAGAGTCTAATAATAGATTAAATGCAGTGTTGAGGCTGTCATTCTCAGCATCTGTGTGGATGTTAAAATCGCCCACTATAATTATCTTATCTGAGCTAAGCACTAAGTCAGACAAAAGGTCTGAAAATTCACAGAGAAACTCACAGTAACGACCAGGTGGACGATAGATAATAACAAATAAAACTGTTTTTTGGGACTTCCAATTTGGATGGACAAGACTAAGAGTCAAGCTTTCAAATGAATTAAAACTCTGGGTTTTTGATTAATTAATAAGCTGGAATGGAAGATTGCTGTTAATCCTCCGCCCCGGCCCGTGCTACGAGCATTCTGGCAGTTAGTGTGACTCGGGGGTGTTGACTCATTTAAACTAACATATTCATTCTGCTATAACCAGGTTTCTGTAAGGCAGAATAAATCAATATGTTGATCAATTATTATATCATTTACCAACAGGGACTTAGAAGAGAGAGACCTAATGTTTAATAGACCACATTTAACTGTTTTAGTCTGTGGTGCAGTTGAAGGTGCTATATTATTTTTTCTTTTTGAATTTTTATGCTTAAATAGATTTTTGCTGGTTATTGGTAGTCTGGGAGCAGGCACCGTCTCTACGGGGATGGGGTAATGAGGGGATGGCAGGGGGAGAGAAGCTGCAGAGAGGTGTATAAGACTACAATTCTGCTTCCTGGTCCCAACCCTGGATAGTCACGGTTTGGAGGATTTAAGAAAATTGGCCAGATTTCTAGAAATGAGAGCTGCTCCATCCAAAGTGGGATGGATGCCATCTCTCCTAACAAGACCAGGTTTTCCCCAGAAGCTTTGCCAATTATCTATGAAGCCCACCTCATTTTTTGGACACCACTCAGACAGCCAGCAATTCAAGGAGAACATGCGGCTAAACATGTCACTCCCGGTCTGATTGGGGAGGGGCCCAGAGAAAACTACAGAGTCCGACATTGTTTTTGCAAAGTTACACACCGATTTAATGTTAATTTTAGTGACCTCCGATTGGCGTAACCGGGTGTCATTACTGCCGACGTGAATTACAATCTTACCAAATTTACGCTTAGCCTTAGCCAGCAGTTTCAAATTTCCTTCAATGTCGCCTGCTCTGGCCCCCGGAAGACAATTGACTATGGTTGCTGGTGTCGCTAACTTCACATTTCGCAAAACAGAGTCGGCAATAACCAGAGTTTGATCCTCGGCGGGTGTGTCGTCGAGTGGGGAAAAACGGTTAGAAATGTGAACGGGTTGGCGGTGTACACAGGGCTTCTGTTTAGGGCTACGCTTCCTCCTCACAGTCACCCAGTCAGCCTGCTTTCCCGGCTGCTCAGGATCTGCCAGGGGGTAACTAACGGCGGCTAAGCTACCTTGGTCCGCACCGACTACAGGGGCCTGGCTAGCTGTAGAATTTTCCACGGTGCGGAGCCGAGTCTCCAATTCGCCCAGCCTGGCCTCCAAAGCTACGAATAAGCTACACTTATTACAAGTACCGTTACTGCTAAAGGAGGCCGAGGAATAACTAAACATTTCACACCCAGAGCAGAAAAGTGCGGGAGAGACAGGAGAAGCCGCCATGCTAAATCGGCTAAGAGCTAGTAGCTACGCTAAGCTAGCGGATTCCTAAAAACACGCAAAGTGAATAATGTGTAAATAATATAGAGGTGATTCAGCAGAAGGAGTGCTTTAGTTAAGGCACGTAAAGATTACACTGGGAAACAAATCGTAATCTAGATAACTAGATCAATCTAACTGCGCAGATTAAACAGCTAACAGATACAGAAAAACACCGCTGTGCTCCGGAACAGGAAGTGATACAATACCGCAGTGAGAGCCAACCACCAGTAGAGGCAAGCAAGAAGCTTGTTCATATGCAGCTGCAGCTAGAGTACTGACGGGGACTAGCAGGAGAGAGCATATCTCACCCGTGTTGGCCTCCCTTCATTGGCTTCCTGTTAATGCTAGAATAGAATTTAAAATTCTTCTTCTTACTTATAAGGTTTTGAATAATCAGGTCCCATCTTATCTTAGGGACCTCGTAGTACCATATTACCCCATTAGAGCGCTTCGCTCTCAGACTGCGGGCTTACTTGTAGTTCCTAGGGTTTGTAAGAGTAGAATGGGAGGCAGAGCCTTCAGCTTTCAGGCTCCTCTCCTGTGGAACCAGCTCCCAATTCAGATCAGGGAGACAGATACCCTCTCTACTTTTAAGATTAGGCTTAAAACTTTCCTTTTCGCTAAGGCTTGTAGTTAGGGCTGGATCGGGTGACCCTGGACCATCCCTTGGTTATGTTGCTTTAGACGTAGACTGTGGGGGGGTTCCCATGATGCACTGTTTCTTTCTCTTTTTGCTCCGTATGCATCACTCTGCATTTAATCATTAGTGATCGATCTCTTTTTCCTGGTTCTTTCCCTCAGCCCCAACCAGTCTCAGCAGAAGACTGCCCCTCCCTGAGCCTGGTTCTGCTGGAGGTTTCTTCCTGTTAAAAGGGAGTTTTTCCTTCCCACTGTGGCCAAGTGCTTGCTCATAGGGGGTCGTTTTGACCGTTGGGGTTTTTCATAATTATTGTATGGCCTTGCCTTGCAATGTGGAGCGCCTTGGGGCAACTGTTTGTTGTGATTTGGCGCTATATAAGAAACAAGTTGATTGATTGATTGATTGATATGGTGCTTTGAAGGAACCACTGCAAGGTTCCTCACAAAAACCAATAAAGCAAGACAATAACACACATTAAAATGAACAAAAGCAATAAAATGTTAATGATAATGATATAGGCACATAATTAATGACTACAAATTTAAAATGCAATAGGATCTGGCTACTTCAACATTCACCATCACACAATATGGCATAAGGTACGAGTAATCAGAATCCATAGATTTGGATGTAGCTAGAAAGAAAGCACCAGAATCAGACTGTCACATCTCAGCAGGCACATATTAAAGAAAAGCACGATAACAAATAGCTCTGCAGCCTCCTGATTATTTATTCATCAAAAAGTAGACCCGCTTTTTGAAATGCAGAAGGTATAAAAGTTGTTTAACAAGGTCACCTCATTAAGATTGTTCACCACCAGTTTAATTTTATGTTTGCAACAAAAGCCTGAAGCCTCCTCATACGTCTCGAGGAGCATAATGAAGAGCGGCCAGTGCTGGAGTACTGTGGTCACATCTGATGCTCTTCATTAAAACTCTGGTGCCCACAATTTAGGCAATTTGAAGATGTCTAAAATTAGCATATAGCAGATCAGAATACAATATGTTACAATAAATCGGTCTGGAATATATTACCGTAGGGTGATCAAACGGTCCTGTCTTTCCAGGACATGTCCTGTTTCACTCCCCCTCTAGCTGCCACCTTATCGTGGTGGGGGAGTTTGCCTACCCAGATGATCCTAGGAGCTATGTTATTGGGGGCTTTGTGCTCACTGTAGGGTCTCCCAAGGCAAACAGGTCCTAGGTGACGGGTCAGACTAAGGGCAGTTCAGAACCTCCACGACCACTAAAAAACTCAAGGACCGAGCCATTGCCGGGTAGGCAGAGCCGGGGCCCCACCCTGGAGCCAGGCCTGGGGTTGGGGCTCGCGCGCGAGCACCTGATGGTCGGGTCTTAGCCCATGGGGCCTAGCCGGGCTCAGCCCGAAAGAGTGACATGGGCCCGCCCTCCTGTGGGTTCACCACCTGCAGAGGGGGCCATGAGGATCGGGTGCAGAGAGGATTGGGTGGCGGTCGAGGGCGAGTGGCCCGGCGGCCCAGTCCATGCTCACAGCCCCTGGCTGTTGGGACGTGGAATGTCACCTCGCTGGGGTGACATTCCAGAGAGGTGACATTCCAGCGAGGGGTAATTCACGTCGGCAGTAATGACACCCGGTTACGCCAATCGGAGGTCACTAAAATTAACATTGAATTGGTGTGTAACTTTGCAAAAACAATGTCGGACTCTGTAGTTTTCTCTGGGCCCCTCCCCAATCGGACCGGGAGTGACATGTTTAGCCGCATGTTCTCCTTGAATTGCTGGCTGTCTGAGTGGTGTCCAAAAAATGAGGTGGGCGTCATAGATAATTGGCAAAGCTTCTGGGGAAAACCTGGTCTTGTTAGGAGAGACGGCATACATCCCACTTTGGATGGAGCAGCTCTCATTTCTAGAAATCTGGCCAATTTTCTTAAATCCTCCAAACCGTGACTATCCAGGGTTGGGACCAGGAAGCAGAGTTGTAGTCTTACACACCTCTCTGCAGCTTCTCTCCCCCTGCCATCCCCTCATTACCCCATCCCCGTAGAGACGGTGCCTGCTCCCAGACCACCAATAACCAGCAAAAATCTATTTAAGCATAAAAATTCAAAACGAAAAAATAATATAGTACCTTCAACTGCACCACAGACTAAAACAGTTAAATGTGGTCTATTAAACATTAGGTCTCTCTCTTCTAAGTGCCTGTTAGTAAATGATATAATAATTGATCAACATATTGATTTATTCTGCCTTACAGAAACCTGGTTACAGCAGGATGAATATGTTAGTTTAAATGAGTCAACACCCCCGAGTCACACTAACTGCCAGAATGCTCGTAGCACGGGCCGAGGTGGAGGATTAGCAGCAATATTCCATTCCAGCTTATTAATTAATCAAAAACCCAGACAGAGCTTTAATTCATTTGAAAGCTTGACTCTTAGTCTTGTCCATCCAAATGGCATCTCACTAATTTAGAAGATTTTCACTTAGCCTGGAAAAAGAGTCTGTTGCTCTATAAAAAAGCCCTCCGTAAAGCTAGGACATCTTACTACTCATCACTAATTGAAGAAAATAAGAACAACCCCAGGTTTCTTTTCAGCACTGTAGCCAGGCTGATAAAGAGTCAGAGCTCTATTGAACCGAGTATTCCTTTAACTTTAACTAGTAATGACTTCATGACTTTCTTTGCTAATAAAATTTTAACTATTAGAGAAAAAATTACTCATAACCATCCCAAAGAGGTATCGTTATCTTTGGCTGCTTTCAGTGATGCCGGTATTTGGTTAGACTCTTTCTCTCCGATTGTTCTGTCTGAGTTATTTTCATTAGTTACTTCATCCAAACCATCAACATGTCTATTAGACCCCATTCCTACCAGGCTGCTCGAGGAAGCCCTACCATTATTTAAGGCTTTTAAGGTGGCAGTAATTAAACCATTACTTAAACAGCCTTCACTTGACCCAGCTATCTTAGCTAATTATAAGCCAATCTCCAACCTTCCTTTTCTCTCAAAAATTCTTGAAAGGGTAGTTGTAAAACAGCTAACTGATCATCTGCAGAGGAATGGTCTATTTGAAGAGTTTCAGTCTGGTTTTAGAATTCATCATAGTACAGAAACAGCATTAGTGAAGGTTACAAATGATCTTCTTATGGCCTCAGACAGTGGACTCATTTCTGTGCTTGTTCTGTTAGACCTCAGTGCTGCTTTTGATACTGTTGACCATAAAATTTTATTACAGAGATTAGAGCATGCCATAGGTATTAAAGGCACTGCGCTGCGGTGGTTTGATTCATATTTATCTAATAGATTACAATTTGTTCATGTAAATGGGGAATCTTCTTCACAGACTAAGATTAATTATGGAGTTCCACAAGGTTCTGTGCTAGGACCAATTTTATTCACTTTATACATGCTTCCCGTAGGCAGTATTATTAGACGGCATTGCTTAAATTTTCATTGTTACGCAGATGATACCCAGCTTTATCTATCCATGAAGCCAGAGGACACACACCAATTAGCTAAACTGCAGGATTGTCTTACAGACATAAAGACATGAATGACCTCTAATTTCCTGCTTTTAAACTCAGATAAAACTGAAGTTATTGTACTTGGCCCCACAAATCTTAGAAACATGGTGTCTAACCAGAACCTTACTCTGGATGGCATTACCCTGACCTCTAGTAATACTGTGAGAAATCTTGGAGTCATTTTTGATCAGGATATGTCATTCAATGCGCATATTAAACAAATATGTAGGACTGCTTTTTTGCATTTACGCAATATCTCTAAAATTAGAAAGGTCTTGTCTCAGAGTGATGCTGAAAAACTAATTCATGCATTTATTTCCTCTAGGCTGGACTATTGTAATTCATTATTATCAGGTTGTCCTAAAAGTTCCCTGAAAAGCCTTCAGTTAATTCAAAATGCTGCAGCTAGAGTACTAATGGGGACTAGAAGGAGAGAGCATATCTCACCCATATTGGCCTCTCTTCATTGGCTTCCTGTTAATTCTAGAATAGAATTTAAAATTCTTCTTCTTACTTATAAGGTTTTGAATAATCAGGTCCCATCTTATCTTAGGGACCTCATAGTACCATATCACCCCAATAGAGCACTTCGCTCTCAGACTGCAGGCTTACTTGTAGTTCCTAGGGTTTGTAAGAGTAGAATGGGAGGCAGAGCCTTCAGCTTTCAGGCTCCTCTCCTGTGGAACCAGCTCCCAATTCAGATCAGGGAGACAGACACCCTCTCTACTTTTAAGATTAGGCTTAAAACTTTCCTTTTTGCTAAAGCTTATAGTTAGGGCTGGATCAGGTGACCCTGAACCATCCCTTAGTTATGCTGCTATAGACTTAGACTGCTGGGGGGTTCCCATGATGCACTGAGTGTTTCTTTCTCTTTTTGCTCTGTATGCACCACTCTGCATTTAATCATTAGTGATTGATCTCTGCTCCCCTCCACTGCATGTCTTTTTCCTGGTTCTCTCCCTCAGCCCCAACCAGTCCCAGCAGAAGACTGCCCCTTCCTGAGCCTGGTTCTGCTGGAGGTTTCTTCCTGTTAAAAGGGAGTTTTTCCTTCCCACTGTCGCCAAGTGCTTGCTCACAGGGGGTCGTTTTGACCGTTGGGGCTTTTAATTATTGTATGGCCTTGCCTTACAATATAAAGCGCCTTGGGGCAACTGTCTGTTGTGATTTGGCGCTATATAAATAAAATTGATTGATTGATTGATTGGGGGGTAAGGAGCCTGAGCTTGTGCGGGAGGTTGAGAGATACCGACTAGAGATAGTCGGGCTCACCTCCACGCACAGCTTGGGCTCTGGTACCCAACTCCTGGAGAGGGGCTGGATGCTTCATTTTTCTGGCATTGCCCACGGGAAGAGGTGGAGAGCTGGGGTCACATTGCTTATTACTCCCCAGCTCAGTCGCCATGTGTTGGAGTTCACTCCGGTGAACGAGAGGGTTGCATCCCTACGCCTTCGTGTCGGGGACAGGACTCTCACTGTTGTCTCGGCCTACGGGCCGAGCAGCAGTGCAGAGTACCCGACCTTCCTGGAGTCCCTGGGAGGGGTACTAGATAGCGCTCCGACTGGGGACTCCATTGTTCTCCTGGGGGATTTCAACGCCCACGTGGGTGGCGACAGTGAGACCTGGAGGGGGGTTATCGGGAAGCACAGCCTCCCCGATCTGAACCAGAGTGGTGTTCAGTTGTTGGACTTCTGTGCTAGTCACAGTTTGTCCATCACGAACACCATGTTCGAGCACAAGGGTGGCCATAAGTGCATGTGGCACCAGGACACCCTCAGCCGGAGGTCGATGATTGACTTTGTAGTCATATCATCTGACCTTCGGCCACGTATCTCGGACACTCGAGTGAAGAGAGGGGCAGAGCTGTCGACCGATCACCACCTGGTGGTGAGTTGGATCCGCTGGGAGGGGAGAAAGCCGTTCAGACCTGGCAGGCCCAAACGTATCGTGAGGGTCTGCTGGGAACGACTGGCGGAACCCTCTGTCAGCGAGGTCTTCAACTCCCACTTCCAGGAGAGCTTCTCCCAGATCCCGGGGGAGGTTGGAGACATGGAGTCCGAGTGGACCATGTTCTCCACCTCCATTGTCGATGCGGCCGCTTGTAGCTGTGGTCACAAGGTCTCTGGTGCCTGTCACGGCGGCAATCACCGAACCCGGTGGTGGACACCGGAAGTAAGGGATGCCGTCAAGCTGAAGAAGGAGTCCTACTTATCTTTGTTGGTAGGTGGGACCCCAGAGGCAGCTGACACATACCGGCCAAGCGTGCCACAGCCCGTGCGGTCGCAGAGGCAAAAACTTGGGTCTGGGAGGAGTTCGGGGAGGCCATGGAGGAGGACTATCGGTCGGTCTCGAAGAGATTCTGACAAACCGTCCGATGCCTCAGGAGGCGGAAGCAGCTCTCCACCAGTACTGTTTACGGTGCGGGTGGGGCGCTGCTGACCCTGACTGGGGATGTTGTCGGGTGGTGGAAGGAGTACTTTGAGGATCTCCTCAATCCCATCGTCACGTCTTCCGAAGAGGAAGCAGAGACTGGGGACTCAGAGGCGGACTCATCCATTACCCAGGCCAAAGTCACCGAGGTGGTTAGAAAGCTCATTGGGGGCAAGGCTCCTGGGGTGGATGAAATCCGTCCTGAGTACCTTAAGTCTCTGGATGTTGTGGGACTGTCTTGGCTGACACACCTCTGCAACATCGCGTGGCGATTGGGGACAGTGCCTCTGGATTGGCAGACCGGGGTGGTGGTCCCTCTGTTTAAGAAGGGGGACTGGAGGGTGTGTTCCAACTATAGGGGGATCACACTCCTCAGCCTCCCCAGTAACGTCTATTCCAGAGTACTGGAGAGGAGAATTCGACCGATGGTCAAACCTCGGATTCAGGAGGAGCAGTGTGGTTTTTGTCCTGGTCGCGGCACACTGGACCAGCTCTACACGCTCCATCGGGTGCTCGAGGGTTCATGGGAGTTCGCCCAACCAGTCCACATGTGTTTTGTGGATCTGGAGAAGGCGTTCGACCATGTCCCTCGGGGCACTCTGTGGGGAGTGCTCCGGGAGTATGGGGTCCGGGGTCCTTTGCTAAGGGCTATCCGGTCCCTGTACGATCGCAGCAGGAGCTTGGTTCACATTGCCGGTAGTAAGTCAAACCTGTTTCCAGTGCACGTTGGCCTCCGCCAGGGCTGCCCTTTGTCACCGGTTCTGTTCATTACTTTTATGGACAGAATTTCTAGGCGCAGCCAGGGTGTAGAGGGGGTCTGGATTGGGAACCACAGAATCTCGTCTCTGCTGTTGCGGATGATGTGGTTCTGTTGGCTTCGTCAAATCAGGACCTTCAGCGTGCACTGGGGCGGTTTGCAGCCGAGTGTGAAGCGTCCGGGATGAAAATCAGCACCTCCAAATCCGAGGCCATGGTTCTCGACCCGAAAAAGGTGCTTTGCCCTCTTCAGGTCGGTGGAGTGTCCTTGCCTCAAGTGGAGGAGTTTAAGTATCTTGGGGTCTTGTTCACGAGTGAGGGCGGATGGAGCGTGAGATCGGTAGACGGATCGGTGCAGCATCTGCAGTGATGCGGTCGCTGTATCGGACCGTCGTGGTGAAGAGAGAGCTGAGTAGGGGAGCAAAGCTCTCGATTTACCGATCGATCTACGTTCCAATCCTCACCTATGGTCATGAGATTTGGCTCATGACCGAAAGAACAAGATCGTGAGTACAAGTGGCCGAGATGAGTTTTTCTCCGCAGGGTGGCTGGGCATTCCCTTAGAGAAAGGGTGAGGAGCTCGGTCACTCGGGAGGAGCTTGGAGTCGAGCCACTGCTCCTCCACGTCGAAAGGAGTCAGTTGAGGTGGCTCGGGCATCTTTTCCGGATGCCCCCTGGACGCCTCGCTGGAGAGGTGTTCCAGGCACATCCCATTGGGAGGAGGCCCCGGGGAAGACCCAGGACACGCTGGAGGGACTACATGTCTCGGCTGGCTTGGGAACGCCTTGGGGTTCGCCCGGAGGAGCTGGGGGAGGTGTGTGTGGATCGGGAGGTCTGGTCAGCTTTTCTTGAGCTGCTGCCCCCGTGACCCGACTCCGGACAAAGCGGAATAAAATGGATGGATGGATGGATGTCCTGTTTCACATCCTGTCCTGGCCATTCTGTTTTTTTTTTTTAGAAGGTGATGAAAATGTCCTGGTTTTCTTTGTTTTTCCATCTTTGAGCATCTTTGAGTAAATTTTGAGTATCATTTGAGTATCTCATTGCTGGGCAGAGTGTCCTTCTTCTTTGTCTTTCGGCTGTTCCCGTTAGGGGTCGCCACAGCAGATCAATCGTTTCCATCTCACCCTGTCCTCTGTATCTTCCTCTGTCTCACCAACCACCTGCATGTCCTCCCTCAGCACATCCATAAACCTCCTCTTTGGCCTCCCTCTTCTCCTCCTGCCTGGTGGCTCCATCCTCAGCATCCTTTTCCCTATATACCCTGGGTCCCTCCTCTGCACATGTCCAAACCATCTCAATCGCTAATGTGCTGACAGGTGAGGAGTGTGTGCTAAGAAGGTGGAGGGAATATTTTGAGGAGCTGATGAATGAAGAATATGAGTGAGACAAAAGGCTGGATGATGTGGAGAGAGTAAGTCAGGAAGTACAAGAGATAAGGAAGATAAGGAAGAAGTGAGAGCAGCTATGAAAAGGATGAAGAGTGGAAACGCAGTTGGTCCAGATGATTCCAGTGGAGGTATGGAAATGTCTTGGAGAGATGGCAGTGGAGTTCTTAATCAGATTGTTTAATAAAAACTTGTAAATACAGAGATGTCCCCTCAGCCAGCTGGTTCTGGGACTGTCTACACAAACACAAGCAGAGCCACCAAACACAAACCCTATTAGACAACGCCAAACTATAACAAAACAGAAAACTATGTGACTCATTGGAAAAAATCAATCAAACACCATAGTAAATTGGGATGCTGTTTGGCCCTAAACAGACAGAACTCCGTGGCAGAATACCTGAGCACTGTTACCAACCCAAAGCTCAGGAAATCCTTGACCATGTACAGACTCAGTGAGCACAGCCTGGCTGTGGAGAAAGGCCACCACAGAAAGACCTGGCTCCCCAGAGAAGACAGACTGTGCACCCACTGCTCACCAGTGTTGCCAACTTGGTGAATTTCTTGCTAGATCTGGCGACTTTCTGACAACCTTCTTGATGACTTATTTTCTCAAAAACGACTAGTGACAAATCTAGCTACTTTTCCTGGCGTCACTGGAGACTTTTCTGGTGTTTGGTGACTCAGATCTAGTCTGTGTTCTCACCGAGTGCCAGCGGCTCTCCCAACCTCCGCTGCTGCTGCAAAGCCACAGAGACCCCCTGAATGGAGGAATATCTACAATCCTCCACATTCAATCATGCACGCGATGCCTCCGTGGCTGTTCCTGCATTGAACGTCAAACCTGACACGGACTCGCTCAGCCTACTCACCTTGTTTTCTGCACTGTGACTAATTAGACTTTGAGGATCCCTGGCCTTGAGAAGTTGTGTTATTGTGACAATTTTAAGGGCAAAACAAACAAACAAACCAATAATAAAGTTTATTTCTACTTCAATATTATTAAGGTGTTTTTACTTACTTTTTTGTGTCACAACGTCTTTTTCCAAAAAATACATTAACAGTAAATTGAACAGCAAATGAACAAAGGACGAGGCCACAAAGAGATAAGGAAAAATAAATAAATTGTACAATAACAAAAGTAAAGGCATTCTTTAACAATTAATCTCTTCAAAAAATTCCGTATAGAGCGTGGACGTTTTAGGACATCTGGGAGAGTCTATAAGCTTAAACTGCTTATATATTGTTCAAATTCAGCCAGACATCTGTGTAAATTCTTTTGTGAATATGGAATTTACTAAACAATATTAAAACGTTGATAATGTAGTCAATGATCTGTCCCACAACGTTTTTTCCTACAGCATCTGTGATGACATCGTACTATGCAAATAATATGCATATTAGATGATGATGTCACTTAGTGACTTCTGGTGACTCTTAGGACAGCCAATAGCTACTTTTTGTCAACACTGCTGCTCACAACACCAGGTGGAGCGCGAGCTGCACTTCCTGACCGCCTGCCCGCTGCACCAAAGAGACACGAACAGAGACACAGATCACAAACACCCAAACAGACTGACAGCAAGGTCAACAAACTTCACTATCTGCTGGCTGAAGGACAACAAACACAGCAGCAACGAAGGTTTGAGACATGAAAAGAAGCAACAATGGACACAAACCAATATGACTGGAGTATTTCTGACCCCTGTGTAATCCTTCACTGACCATTGACAGACAAGTACCTATAGATCGATGACCAAACAGTGATGGAGAAAACACTTTGCCACCTTGGATGTGGGCCTTGAAATAGTAGCATGCACATCTCACAACCACACAGTTAGGTAGGAAGCACCCGAACCCTAAAAACTGAACCTTGTTCTCCTGTAAAGGTATCAGAGAGACACCTCTGTGACCGGACCTCAGGACTCCATGAAATCTTCTGGAGCATTTAAGTCTCAAAAACCCAGAGACCTAAATCAGATCAGTGAATGTCTACATGTTCAACACTTGGAGACAACGAGCGCACGTGTCCCATGCGCTGATGTCAAACCAGCTGGCTGTGAAATCCATAATTATGTTACATTAAAACAGGTAAATTATTATGCAACACATTGTTACATAGATTCACTCGGGAGGAGCTCGGAGTCGAGCTGCTGCTCCTCCACATCAAAAGGAGCCAGCTGAGGTGGCTCGGGCATTGTTTCCGGATGCCCACTGGATGCCTTGCTGGAGAGGTGTTCCGGGCACGTTCCATTGGGAGGAGGCCCCGGGGAAGACCCAGGACACGCTGGAAGGACTATGTGTCTTGGCTGGCTTGGGAACACCTCGGGGTTCCCATGGAGGAGCTGGTGGAGGTGTGTGTGGATCGGGAGGTCTGGGTGACTTTGCTTGAGCTGCTGCCCCCATGACCCGACCTAGGATAAGCGGAAGAAAATGGATGGATGGATGGATATTGTTACATTCTTTTTAAGTTTTATATTTAATGCTTACATTGCTGCAAAGGTTTTTCACCTTAAATTGAAAGATGATTAATTCGTAAAACTCTTGTAGAAAGAAAACTGGTTTCTAAATTTTAATTTAATGTGTAAAATCATGTCAGTGACCAATCAGAGACGTCTTATTAATTAGTTGTAAGTGGAATCTGATGGTGATGACCTCACTTGTCACCACACACACAAAGACACATCAGCATCACCTCGCTGTATCTCCAGGCTGAAAAACGCTTGTCCTGGTTTCTGTCCTGGTTTCTGTCCTGGTTTCTGTCCTGGTTTCTGCTCATTCGTACTGTGTAACTGCTGATCCGCCGGCTGGAACGTCGCTGCACGGATGGTTTGTACTTTCATTTCTAGAACCTCCATCTATCCTACAGGCTCAAAGGGAAGGATCCCATCCTGACTCCACGCTCGTTCTCTGAGCACGCTCATGCACGGCATAATGAGGCAGAACACCAAATATTATCTGCTGCGTGTACAGAACATAGTCCATGTGAGCTAATTGAGTGAATTGTGTTTGTAGAAATGCCAGTGCAGCCGTCCCGCGGGGTTTCTTCCTGCTGTCTCTGCTTTTTTATTTTAAGTTCTACAGATAAAATACCATGTGAACATTGTTGATCTGCACATCCACAAACTATCTGCAGTGTTCATCAGTGAGATGCAGTCTGCTTCAAATACAGTTTATTTCATCCCTGTATCCAAAATTTAATACCTAAAGTTGTCAAATATTCCCAGCTGCTGTCACTCCTGTATGAGACCACGTTACATGACAGCAAAAGATTTCTGTCACGTCATATTTTTATCCTGTGACAGAAATCCAAACCTCCACATGAACAGCGACACCGCGGACGCACGACATGATTTAGGGAGAGACACCGACACTGATGACTGACTGAGGCCTCGTGGGTCCAAAATGATTCCAAAGTAGGAAGCAGCATAATAATTAGACAACATGCAAAAAAAAAAAAAAAAAAAAAAAAGACAACTTGAAGTGACACTCACAACAGGTCAGGTGTCAAATGAAGAACCAGATGTTGTGAAAGTGTAGGTACACGGACCCACAACAGGGGGCGTAATGAACGGACAATGGAGAAAGGTGAATAACAAGTTTTACTGTTGTGAAACGAGCACAACGAATACAACAATTAACAATTTGGAGTCGAATCCGCTGGTGTCGTGTGGGCAGGCTCGAAGGTAGGAGACGTCCGTCTCAGTCGAACCGGAACCACCCAGATCTCCTCTGCCACCGAACCCTGGAAATACTGGAACCGCCAAGTCCCGAATTCCCAGGTGGCCACTGCCTCCGCTCGTCGGATCCGGTACTGCTGGCGGGAGAGAGCAACAACACACAGGTGTGGATGCGACAGCACCCAGTAACGGAGAGGGGAAGAGCCGCCTCCACCTCTTGTCAATATATAGCAGGAAGGTGAGTACTTATCCAAGCAATTTAGCTATCAGTAGTCAGCAGTCCTGAAAAGGTTTAACAAGTTTTAGCTGGTTATTCAGAATATGAATGCAGAGAACGTTACCTCAGTCTTAAGGCGATATCTCGGCACTGAGGTGGAGACGCCGTCCTGATGATATACCCCCGTGCTGAGTGGAGTCAGCTGTGTCCAGTAATGGGTGACAGCTGTCACCCTGACTGCTCTCGTAAGGCGGCGGCGCCCTCTGGTGCCTGGAGCCCGCACTCCAGGCAGGGCGCCCTCTGGTGGTGGTGGGCCAGCAGTACCTCCTCTTCAGCGGCCCACACAACACCAGATCCTGCTGGAAACACAAACGGGCCACAAAGGAAAAAAAACAAAACATTTACAAAAATGGCCTTTTTGTTGTGAAAGTGTAGTGACACGGACCCACAACAGGGGGCGCAAATGAACGGCCAATAGATGAGCCAAAAAGTAACAATTTAATGTTGTGAAACGTGCACAACGAATATACAAACAACCTCAGAATATAATTACAGTCAAATCACAAAGGTGACGTGTGGGCAGGCTCGAGGATAGAAGACGTCTGTCCTGAGATGAACCGGAACCACACGATTTCCTCCGCCACCGAACCCAGAGAATACTGGAGCCGCCAAGTCCCGAATTCCCAGGTGATCACCGTCCCCGACTGTCGGATCTGGTACTGCTGGCGAGAACAAAGACAGTCAAGTATGGGTGTGTGTACACCCAGTAACAATAACGGTGGGAATGCCACCTCCACCTCTCACTCAATATGTTGATGTGTTTGCAGTGATCCCTCAGAGAAAAAGAGTGCCGTCCTGCACTCACTCAGCTTCCACAAAACAAGGAACCGGTACGCCTGCAAACACTCACAATGTACAGATTACAGATAAACACAAAAAGGCTGAGGATATTACCTACAATGAAGTACGATATCTCGGCAACGAGGTGGAGATGACGTCTGGTCTTTATGGAGTGTGATGATGAAGAATGTGTGACAGCTGTCAGGAATTAATGAGTGACAGCTGTCACTCCTGGCTGTGTCCGTGGCGGCAGCGCCCTCTCGTGCCTGAAGCCCGCACTTCAGGCAGGGCGCCCTTTGGTGGTGGGCCAGCAGTACCTCTTCTGGCGGCCCACACAACAGGACCCCCCCCTCAACGGGCGCCTCCTGGCGCCCGACCAGGTTTGTCGGGGTGTCGGCGGTAGAAGTCGGCCAGGAGGGCCGGATCCAGGATGAAGCTCCTCTTCACCCAGGAGCGTTCTTCGGGTCCATACCCTTCCCAGTCCACCAGATATTGGAACCCCTGGCCCATTCGACGGACGTCCAGGAGCCGGCGCACAGTCCAAGCCGGCTCCCCGTCAATGATCCGGGCAGGAGGCGGCGCCGGACCGGGAGCACAGAGGGGTGAGGTGTGGTGAGGCTTGATCCTGGAAACATGGAACACCGGGTGGATCCGCAGTGAAGCCGGGAGCTGGAGCTTCACTGCGGCAGGGCTGAGGACCTTGAAGATTTTGAAGGGTCCAATGAACCTGTCCATCAGTTTTGGTGACTGTACTTGTAGAGGGATGTCCTTCGTCGACAACCACACCTCCTGCCCGGGCTGGTATGCAGGGGCCGGGGACCGCCGGCGGTCTGCATGGGTCTTGGCCCTCGTCCGGGCCTTCAACAAGGCAGAACGGGTGGTGCGCCACACCCGACGGCACCTCCGAAGGTGGGCCCGGACCGAGGGCACACCGACCTCTCCCTCCACCACAGGAAATAATGGGGGCTGGTACCCCAAACACACCTCAAATGGGGAGAGGCCGGTGGCAGAAGACACCTGGCTGTTATGCGCATACTCGATCCAGGCCAGATGGTTACTCCAGGCCGTCGGGTGCGCGGATGTTACGCAGCGGAGGGTCTGTTCCAGTTCTTGGTTGGCCCGCTCTGCCTGTCCGTTTGTCTGTGGATGGTACCCGGACGAGAGGCTCACGGTGGCCCCCAGTTCCCTGCAGAAGCTCCTCCACATGTGTGAGGAGAACTGGGGACCACGATCTGAGATGATGTCGGTGGGTATCCCATGCAGACGGACGACGTGGTGGACCAGGAGGTCTGCTGTCTCCTGGGCTGTTGGGAGCTTCGGGAGGGCCACGAAGTGGGCCGCCTTGGAGAATCGGTCCACTATCGTGAAGATGGTGGTGTTGCCCTGGGACGGCGGGAGGCCCGTGACGAAATCCAGGCCGATGTGGGACCAGGGGCGATGAGGCACGGGTAACGGCTTAAGAAGTCCTTGGGACCTTTTATGGTCTGCCTTGCCCCTGGCACAGGTGGTGCAGGCCTGGATATATTCCCGGACGTCGGCCTCCATAGACGCCCACCAGAAGCGCTGCCGGACAACTGCCACGGTCCTTCGCACCCCTGGATGACAGGAGAGCTTGGAACCGTGACAGAAGTCCAAGACTGCAGCTCTGGCCTCTGGTGGGACGTACAAACGGTTCTTCGGACCGGTTCCGGGGTCCGGGCTCCATGCCAGGGCCTCCCGGACGGTCTTCTCCACGTCCCAGGTGAGGGTGGCCACGATAGTGGACTCCGGGATGATGGGCACCGGTGGATCCGACAGCACCGTTTTGACTTCGTCTTCGTGTACCCGGGACAAGGCATCCGATCTCTGGTTCTTGGTCCCGGGGCGATAGGTGATCCGGAAGTCAAAATGTCCGAAGAACAGTGACCAGTGGGCTTGCCTGGGGTTCAGCCGCTTGGCGGTCCTGATATACTCCAGGTTCCGATGGTCAGTGAAAACCGTGAATGGCACAGACGCTCCCTCCAACAGGTGTCTCCACTCCTCAAGAGCCTCTTTCACTGCAAGGAGTTCTCGATTGCCGACGTCATAGTTCCGTTCAGCTGGGGTCAACCTGCGAGAAAAGTAGGCACACGGGTGAAGAACCTTATCGGTCTCTCCGCTCTGGGATAGCACGGCTCCTATCCCTGAGTCAGAGGCGTCCACCTCAACCACGAACTGGCGGCTAGGGTCGGGCTGCACCAAAACTGGCGCAGTAGAGAACCGTCGTTTCAACTCCTTGAACGCGGCTTCGCACCAATCCGACCAGGTGAAGGGGACTTTTGGAGAGGTCAGGGCTGTCAGGGGGCTAACTACCTGACTGTAGCCCTTAATGAACCTCCTATAGAAATTAGCGAAGCCGAGGAACTGTTGCAGCTTCCTACGGCTTGTTGGTTGGGGCCAATCTCTCACCGCCGCAACCTTGGCTGGATCAGGGGCGACGGAGTTAGAGGAGATGATAAACCCCAGGAAGGACAAAGACGTGCGGTGAAACTCGCACTTCTCGCCCTTCACAAACAGTCGGTTCTCTAATAACCGCTGCAGGACCTGATGTACATGCTGGACATGGGTCTCAGGGTCCAGAGAAAAGATGAGAATATCGTCCAGATATACGAAGATGAATCGGTGCAGGAAGTCCCGCAAGACGTCATTAACCAAGGCTTGGAACGTCGCGGGGGCGTTGGTGAGGCCGAACGGCATGACCAGGTACTCAAAGTGACCTAACGGGGTGTTAAATGCCGTCTTCCATTCGTCTCCCTTCCGGATCCGAACCAGGTGATATGCATTTCTAAGATCCAGCTTAGTAAAGATTTTGGCTCCATGCAGGGGGGTGAACATGGAATCCAACAATGGCAACGGGTATCGGTTGCGAACCGTAATCTCATTCAGCCCCCTGAAATCAATGCATGGACGGAGTCCGCCATCTTTCTTGCCCACAAAAAAGAAACCTGCCCCCATCGGGGAGGTGGAGTTCCGGATCAGCCCGGCAGCTAATGAGTCCCGGATGTAGGTCTCCATTGATTCGCGCTCAGGTCGTGAGAGGTTGTACAGCCTGCTGGACGGAAACTCAGCGCCTGGAACCAAATCAATGGCACAATCGTACGGACGGTGCGGGGGAAGGGTGAGTGCCAGATCCTTGCTGAAGACGTCAGCAAGATCGTGGTACTCAACCGGCACTGCCGTCAGATTGGGAGGGACTTTGACCTCCTCCTTAGCCTGTAAACCGGGGGGAACCGAGGATCCTAAACACACCCGATGGCAGGTTTCACTCCACTGAACCACCACCCCAGACGGCCAATCAATCCGGGGATTGTGCTTCAACATCCATGGGAAGCCCAAAATCACGCGGGAGGTAGAAGGAGTTACAAAAAACTCAATCTCCTCCCGATGGTTTCCAGACACCACCAGAGTTACTGGTTGTGTCTTGTGTGTGATTAAAGGGGGGAGGGTGCCATCTAGTGCCCGCACCTGCACTGGCGAAGGAAGCGCCACCAGAGGGAGCCCTATCTCCCTTGCCCATCTGCTGTCTAGCAGACTCCCTTCTGACCCCGTGTCCACCAGTGCTGGGGCTTGAAGGGTTAAATCCCCGCTCAGGATTGTAACTGGGAGTCATGTGGCAATCTGTGTGTGTCTCACTTCAATGTTATGACCCCCCCTTAGCCCAGTCTCTAAGGGCGAGTGTTGTTGTTTTGGCCGTTTGGGGCAGTTTTTCTGTGTGTGCTCAGTTGAGCTGCAGAGAAAACACTCTCCACGGATCAGCCTCCTCATTTTGGCTCTGAGCGTTTCTCTAACAACGTCAGCAGGGGGAGCTGTTGCCCCACGGAGCGCTGTGGCTGTGGAGCGTGGGGAGGGCGGCGCCTTTTCGAACCCGGAAGGGAGAGGGGCGGCGCGTATCCGGTCACGTCCTTCGCCTCGCTCCCGACGGCGTTCCTCCAACCGATTGTCTAACCGTATAACGAGATCGATAAGCCCATCTAAATCCCGCGGTTCCTCCTTAGCTACCAGCTGCTCCTTCAGAACCAACGACAGTCCGTTTATGAAGGCGGCGCGAAGCGCAACGTTATTCCAGCCGGACCTCGCAGCCGCGATGCGGAAGTCGACTGCATAAGCGGCTGCGCTCTCGCGTCCCTGTCTCATTGACAGCAGCACTGTTGAAGCGGTCTCTCCTCTGTTAGGGTGATCAAACACAGTTCTGAACTCCCCCACAAACCCAGTGTATGCTGATAACCGTGAGTTCTGTTCCCAGAGCGCCGTAGCCCAGGCGCGTGCTTTACCCCGAAGCAGAGCAATCACATAAGCTATTTTACTAGCATCTGACGCGTACATGATGGGACGTTGTGCGAAGACGAGCGAACATTGCATAAGAAAGTCTGCGCACGTCTCCACACAATCTCCGTACGGCTCAGGAGGGCTTATGTATGCTTCAGGGGATGGTTGTTGAACCACCACTGGAACATTTATATCATGCACAGGGTCGGCAGGAGGAGGAGCTGCAGCAGCGCCCTGAGCGCTCGCCGCCATCTGTGCGGAGAGAGCCTCCACTCTGCGGTTCAGGAGGATGTTTTGCTCGGTCATTTGATCCAACCGAGCCGTAAAGGCGGTGAGAATGTGCTGCAGCTCACCAATCACGTCTCCTGCAGACGCCTGCGCTCCCTGCTCTCCCATTGGTCGTTCAACAACCGGGTGACGCCCCTCGGAGTCCATGACGCTGGCCGAGATATCCTGTTGTGAAAGTGTAGTGACACGGACCCACAACAGGGGGCGCAAATGAACAGCCAATAGATGAGCCAAAAAGTAACAATTTAATGTTGTGAAACGTGCACAACGAATATACAGACAACCTCAGAATATAATTACAGTCAAATCACAAAGGTGACGTGTGGGCAGGCTCGAGGATAGAAGACGTCTGTCCTGAGATGAACCGGAACCACACGATTTCCTCCGCCACCAAACCCAGAGAATACTGGAGCCGCCAAGTCCCGAATTCCCAGGTGATCACCGTCCCTGACTGTCGGATCTGGTACTGCTGGCGAGAACAAAGACAGTCAAGTGTGGGTGTGTGTACACCCAGTAACAACAACGGTGGGAATGCCACCTCCACCTCTCACTCAATATGCTGATGTGTTTGCAGTGATCCCTCAGAGAAAAAGAGTGCCGTCCTGCACTCACTCAGCTTCCACAAAACAAGGAACCGGTACGCCTGCAAACACTCACAATGTACAGATTACAGATAAACACAAAAAGGCTGAGGATATTACCTACAATGAAGTACGATATCTCGGCAACGAGGTGGAGATGACGTCTGGTCTTTATGGAGTGTGATGATGAAGAATGTGTGACAGCTGTCAGGAATTAATGAGTGACAGCTGTCAGGAATTAATGAGTGACAGCTGTCACTCCCGGCTGTGTCCGTGGCGGCAGCGCCCTCTTGTGCCTGAAGCCCGCACTTCAGGCAGGGCGCCCTTTGGTGGTGGGCCAGCAGTACCTCCTCTGGCGGCCCACACAACACTTTTAGGGTTTTATTTGCTTTGTGTAAAAAAACAAAACAAAAAACACATATTTGTACATATTTTTTGTCTGTTTATTTCATCCATATCCCCATAAAACTTTATGACTTGATTTAACATTTACTGGAATACAGTAAATAAATAAATGCAAAACAACAAACAGACAACAATGGTGGTTATGGATGAGAAAAAAAAATCTGACAAGCAAGAAAAAAAAAATTCTATATTAAACTGGAGCACCTCGCTCGTAGATCACAAACCTCCACCAACATCAGTTTCCAATTCCACAAAGTTTTATCTTGGAAAAACTTTTCAAGGTCAAAGTGCTGTTAGAATTGAGTCTTCAAAAGCTAAATTACGTAGATGTGATCAAATGTCAGGAGGATGTATTTAGTTCATGCACTTGAATCAAAGTTTTTTGTGGTTTCTGAATTCATTTTCAGGTCATTTTCACAGAACATTGTTCATCTCTGCCGTGCAGCTTGTTGTTGCTTTTTGTCACTTGGTTTCTGACTGATAAGTGGAAGACAAACAGGCATAAAATTGGAACCTCCGTCCAGTTTTGGTGGTTAAGGTAAATCCAGAATGTAAGTATTAGAGTGGCTGAGGCACTTTTGACTGAGATATAATTCAAAATGTACATTAAATGAGGTTTTCAATGTTAATGATCTGGATCCAGATCAGATCCAAACTTTGTCAGTCAATAAAGGAAACCATCCTAGAAAGTTCTTGTCTATCACGACATGAATCCTCTGTAACAAATTTACTAACTATATATGAAACATTGTGATAATTTGAGTTCACAGCTGTCAAAATATGATGTTATAGATAGTCCTGATCATTTAGCACTTTATGTACTTTGCAGTTCGAGTTGTTAATAATGCAAACACTGATTATAACACCAATGTGACTCTGTGGGATAGTGCAACTGATGAGTACATTCAAGATGACCAGAATGAGTTTGATCTTTTGTTAGATTCTCTGCATTTACCTAATATTGCTGTTTTATGTGATAATGGGTTTTGTGATTTACACTGTGATGATCTCAGTACTTTGTATCATGACATTGTTGATGTTCTGTTACAAGCAAGTTGTAAGTGTGTTCCAACCCACAAGTGTAAAAAGCATGTGAAAGTGGTACCAGGTTGGAATAAATATGTTAAAAAGTATTTTGAAGCTTCACTGTTCTTGCATAACATGTGGGCTGACAATAGTCATCCTAGACAAGGTGTGAATGCTGATCTCAGGAGAAAGACTAGAAGAGCACAGTGTCACAGGGCTGATAAGATGGAGGCTGAGATCAAGTGTGATAAGATACTGTGTCAAATTTGTACAGGCATGCAAGGTCTTTTAAAAGCAGAATTTGTTCATATCCCAGTAAGGTTGATGATGCAATAGGTGAGGAAAATATTGTAGATCTTTTTTCAAGTAAATTTATTACACTTTACAATAGTGTTCCTTATGAAAATGATGAGATGCACAAGTTAAAATCTGAAATTAATCAATTAATATGTGCTGAGAGTAAAACCAACAAATCATGTGTTCATGGGGTCCACAGTGTTACAGTGTCAGATGTTGTTGATGGTGTCAAAAAAGTTAAATGTAATAAGAGGGATGGTACCTCAGATCTTGTAACAGATCACATTATACATGGGAGTCACAAATTGTATGTTCTAGTCTCCATTTTCTATACTGCTATGATTAAACACGGTTTTACACCTGATGGTATGTCAGATGGCACTATGGTGCCCATCCCAAAGGGTGAATGGTCCAATTTAACAGTGTCAGATCATTTTCGTGCCACTACCTTAGGCAGTGTTGTTTGTAAATTGCTCGATATTGTTGTCTTCTTCAAAGAGAGCAGTAAATGTAAAAGGTAATGTGCAATTTGGGTATAAGGATGGTTTGTCAACCTGTACGTGTGCCGTGATGGTTGTTACTGTCTCATACTATGTTAATAACGGTTCACGTGTGTATGGGCTCATGTTGGATGCCAGTAAAGCATTCAAGTGGGTCAACTACTGTCGGTTATTTAGAATATTAATCGATAGAGGTGTATGTCTGACATATTGTAGGTTTCTTTTAAATATGTACCTCAGTCAAAAACTACAAGTTAGATGGGAGAATACATATTCTTCATACTTTTCAATTACACATGGTGTCAGGGTGGGGTCATATCCCCAATTTTGTTTTGTGCTCACACTGATGGTTTAATGAACAGTTTGCAAAGTCAGGATGTTGGCTGTCATATGGGTAATGTCTGTGCTGGTGCATTTGGTTATGCAGATGATATCAAGTTACTTGTGCCTAGTGTGAGTGCATTAGAACTTATGATTTCAGTTTGTGAAAATTATGGCAAAGAGTTTGATCTTATGTTTAATGGTAAGAAAAGTGAGCTTATTATTTACAGATGCACTCGGGTTAGAACATCAGATCCTTCTAGATTTGTAAACAATGTCAAAGTACCAAGAAATGATGAAGTCACTTACTTAGGACCAGAGGTGGGACAAAGTCACCAAGTCATTCTCAAGTCATGAATCGGCAAGTCTCAAGTCAAGTCTCAAGTCATAATGACCACCAGTTGTTTGCAGGATGACTTGAGACTTGCCGATTCATGACTTGAGAATGACTTGAGAGTGACTTCGTCCCACCTCTGTTTAGGACATGACTGACATGAAGATATTTTTAGCTTAAGTGCTGATTAATGTGTGGCAGATTTCAGTCGTCAGTGTAATTATGTTCTTTGCTGATTTTAAAAATGCTAATTCCAATATTACAAATGAGCTGTTTGAAAAATATTGTACTTCTTTTTACGGTTGTGCACGGAGGAAGGCGTTACATAAAGTCTGGCATGATCCGTAAGATACACATTGTAATATTTTGCCATGTCTTGCAAATTGTTGTGGATATTAAGCTTTTGTTAGCAAAATGTTGTATTAAGTTTATTGATAAAATGCTTAAGAGTGATAATGTTAGTACCATTAGTAAGACGGGTCTTTTAGGTTCCCACTCAGTAAGTGGTGCTAACATGAGGCATCACTCTTTGAAATTTGAATGGGATATTATTAATGTTTCTGCCTTTTGGCAACAAAATTTTGATGAGGATGTTTTCAGACTCTCTCAACATATTAAAGAGCTGAGAGACAGCTGCTGTTATTACCCATCTAAGTACAGGGTAAAGGCCTGGAGCTTTAATGTTATTCTTATTTTTATTATACTTAGTTTTTATCTGTTTTATTTTTGTTGTACAGCTTTTTGTTTAAAAAGCTTGTGAATAAGGAAGGAAATAACACCATGAGAATATGCTGTATGGAAGAACCAGTCATAGGAACAGAGTCCATCATAAATGCACCAGTTTTTGTGTTTTATGTTCTTATGTCAGTTGTCATTGAGATCTGTCCCCTCTTGTGTTTTATGTTCTTATGTCAGTTGTCATTGAGATCTGTCCCCTCTTGTGTTTTATGTTCTTGTCAGTTGTCATTGAGATCTGTCCCCTCTTGTGTTTTATGTTCTTATGTCAGTTGTCATTGAGATCTGTCCCCTCTTGTGTTTTATGTTCTTATGTCAGTTGTCATTGAGATCTGTCCCCTCTTGTGTTTTATGTTCTTGTCAGTTGTCATTGAGATCTGTCCCCTCTTGTGTTTTATGTTCTTATGTCAGTTGTCATTGAGATCTGTCCCCTCTTGTGTTTTATGTTCTTATGTCAGTTGTCATTGAGATCTTCCCCCTCTTGTGTTTTATGTTCTTATGTCAGTTGTCATTGAGATCTGTCCCCTCTTGTGTTTTATGTTCTTATGTCAGTTGTCATTGAGATCTGTCCCCTCTTGTGTTTTATGTTCTTATGTCAATTGTCATTGAGATCTTCCCCCTCTTGTGTTTTATGTTCTTATGTCAGTTGTCATTGAGATCTGTCCCCTCTTGTGTTTTATGTTCTTATGTCAGTTGTCATTGAGATCTGTCCCCTCTTGTGTTTTATGTTCTTATGTCAGTTGTCATTGAGATCTGTCCCCTCTTGTGTTTTATGTTCTTGTCAGTTGTCATTGAGATCTGTCCCCTCTTGTGTTTTATGTTCTTATGTCAGTTGTCATTGAGATCTGTCCCCTCTTGTGTTTTATGTTCTTATGTCAGTTGTCATTGAGATCTGTCCCCTCTTGTGTTTTTGTTCTTGTCAGTTGTCATTGAGATCTGTCCCCTCTTGTGTTTTATGTTCTTATGTCAGTTGTCATTGAGATCTGTCCCCTCTTGTGTTTTATGTTCTTGTCAGTTGTCATTGAGATCTGTCCCCTCTTGTGTTTTATGTTCTTATGTCAGTTGTCATTGAGATCTGTCCCCTCTTGTGTTTTATGTTCTTATGTCAGTTGTCATTGAGATCTTCCCCCTCTTGTGTTTTATGTTCTTATGTCAGTTGTCATTGAGATCTGTCCCCTCTTGTGTTTTATGTTCTTATGTCAGTTGTCATTGAGATCTGTCCCCTCTTGTGTTTTATGTTCTTATGTCAGTTGTCATTGAGATCTTCCCCCTCTTGTGTTTTATGTTCTTATGTCAGTTGTCATTGAGATCTGTCCCCTCTTGTGTTTTATGTTCTTATGTCAGTTGTCATTGAGATCTGCCCCCTCTTGTGTTTTATGTTCTTATGTCAGTTGTCATTGAGATCTGTCCCCTCTTGTGTTTTATGTTCTTATGTCAGTTGTCATTGAGATCTTCCCCCTCTTGTGTTTTATGTTCTTATGTCAGTTGTCATTGAGATCTGTCCCCTCTTGTGTTTTATGTTCTTATGTCAGTTGTCATTGAGATCTGTCCCCTCTTGTGTTTTATGTTCTTGTCAGTTGTCATTGAGATCTGTCCCCTCTTGTGTTTTATGTTCTTATGTCAGTTGTCATTGAGATCTGTCCCCTCTTGTGTTTTATGTTCTTATGTCAGTTGTCATTGAGATCTGTCCCCTCTTGTGTTTTATGTTCTTATGTCAGTTGTCATTGAGATCTTCCCCCTCTTGTGTTTTATGTTCTTATGTCAGTTGTCATTGAGATCTGTCCCCTCTTGTGTTTTATGTTCTTATGTCAGTTGTCATTGAGATCTGCCCCCTCTTGTGTTTTATGTTCTTATGTCAGTTGTCATTGAGATCTGTCCCCTCTTGTGTTTTATGTTCTTATGTCAGTTGTCATTGAGATCTGTCCCCTCTTGTGTTTTATGTTCTTATGTCAGTTGTCATTGAGATCTTCCCCCTCTTGTGTTTTATGTTCTTATGTCAGTTGTCATTGTGGTCTGTCCCCTGTCTGTGTCTGTTTGTGAAAATTGTCTAAGTGCAACATGAGTGTGGTGTAACCAAGCAACACACATGGTTGTGACTGTGCCAAACTCGCCCAATCCCACACACACACATAAATGGCTTTTGGAGTGTGTAGCCCCCCCCCCCCCCACACACACACCATGAATCCAACATTGTCAGCTGTGGTTGAGGGTCCCGGGTCACTGGCCAGCGCAGTGCGCTGCTGAAACAGCTGACCGCTGTGCATTGCACCTCAGCTGGAGAACACGCAATGCACATGTGTGGGCGGGCACTCATGCCCTCATCACATAAGGACCAGCCAGTGTCTGAGCGCACAGTATGGTGTGAAGCCGGCCGAGCAGGATGATGTCACTTCCACCATGTAAATTACATGACAGACAGAAGGAGTGGAGATTAAATAAAAACAAATAAGGGTGAAGGCATGAACACATTCATGTGTGATCACATTGCTCATACGCTTTGCTGGACATACGGCATCTGTCAGCTGACCGCCGACTGTCAGCTGGACATGACAGTGCATGCAAGGTGTTAAATTACAAAGACAGACATCAGACAGATGAAGGACAAAAAAATAATCATACATAAAATAAAAATCACAGAAGAAAGTTACAGAGAGTGAGCCTTTTTTCTGTGAGCTGACGAGGTCCACAGACAAAGGTGGGCGTGTCCCTGTGACTGGCAGCTGTTCAGATATCTGTGCTTGTAAGTCACAGCTGGAGAACACCTGTAGTGGCGTGTAGAATATGGCATCGTATAACTTTACCATGAGGCGCGGACGTCAGCTTGCTGTCCTCACGTGGAAATAAATTAAAACAAATCAAATCAATTTCATTTATATAGCGCCAAATCACAACAAACAGTTGCCCCAAGGCGCTTCATATTGTAAGGCAAAGCCATACAATAATTACAGAAAAACCCCAGCGGTCAAAACGACCCCCTGTGAGCAAGCACTTGGCGACAGGGGGAAGGAAAACTCCCTTTTAACAGGAAGAAACCTCCAGCAGAACCAGGCTCAGGGAGGGGCAGTCTTCTGCTGGGACTGGTTGGGGCTGAGGGAGAGAACCAGGAAAAAGACATGCTGTGGAGGGGAGCAGAGATCAATCACTAATGATTAAATGCAGAGTGGTGCATACAGAGCAAAAACAGAAAGAAACACTCAGTGCATCATGGGAACCCCCCAGCAGTCTAAGTCTATAGCAGCATAACTAAGGGATGGTTCAGGGTCACCTGATCCAGCCCTAACTATAAGCTTTAGCAAAAAGGAAAGTTTTAAGCCTAATCTTAAAAGTAGAGACGGTGTCTGTCTCCCTGATCTGAATTGGGAGCTGGTTCCACAGGAGAGGAGCCTGAAAGCTGAAGGCTCATATCACACATATCATCTCAGCTGACCGTGTGTCACTATTTTATGTGTGTGTGTTTATAGGTGTGTCTCGGTCACCAGTTCTCCCTCACAGCTGTCTCTCAGTCCTAATAACACCACCAGGGGAGGTGATGGTCTAGTGGTTAAGGTGTTGGGCTTGAGACCAGAAGATCATGGGTTCAAATCCCCGCCTGACTGGAAAATCACTAAGGGCAAGGCCTTTAATCCCCTATTGCTCCCGGTGTGTAGTGAGCGCCTTGTATGGCAGCACCCTGACATCGGGGTGAATGTGAGGCATAATTGTAAAGTGCTTTGAGTGTCTGATGCAGATGGAAAAGCGCTATATAAATGCAGTCCATTTACCATTTACCTGTCGCTCATCTCTGTGTCGCTACTTAAGTTAGTGTTCCTGTTTGGTTAATATTTCTGTGTTTGTTTATATCTACTTGCCCTGGTGTTGCTGCTGACTCTCATCCTGTGCTCCTGTCTTTTTGGACTGCTCAATACCTTTGGACTCATGAGCATCTGGTAAATAAACCATTGACTTTTTTCCCTACACCCACCTGATCTGTGTCTGTATTTTTTGAGTTCATCCTGCCACACACCCTAACAAGAGGTGTCAAACTGATTCCAAGAGGATGCAGGTTTTCTTTGCAACACCCACTCAAGCAGATCATTTCACTGGTTATCATCACTTTGAGCAGATAGAATCAGTTAGTCAGTGAAATCACCTGGTGGAGTGGGTGTTCTCAAAGAAAACCTACTCCTGCTCGGCCCTTTCTGGAATCAGTCTGACATGTATGTAGCAGGAGCCATGCGCACTTAAACTCATGTCATCCAAACCTTTGTTTTCAGTCATTTATTGTGTATTTCATAACTTTAAGTGGTTGAACTTCACACAGCCTCATATCTTTAATTTGACATATTCCTCTTTTATTGGTCCCTCAATGAGGAATTGCAGGAATTGCAATACTCACTCTATGGGAAAAGTCATCAACATTTAGCAGTAGTCTGAACCGTCACGCAGTGGGGAAAAAGACACCTCAGTGCTGATGTGCCTCTGTCCTCTTCCAAGAATGTCCAATAATCCAGCAACATCAGGTCCTGTCTTTAAAGGTTCAATCTAGACTGCACGCATATTGATGCAAGTTCACATCTGCTCAAGGTAACCCCGGGTTCAACTCCCATCTGACATTTTTTCAATACAGACACTAAGAGTGCCCAAATGACGACCAGAAAGTCTGGTTCATTGCAGACTGCAGCAGTGGAACCTCACTTATATCAACTGAATATAATATAAAACTGTCCAGGAGGTCTGCCCACTTCTCAGACTCAGACTCACTTTTATTGTCACTTGACCCTTACAGGCAGAACGAAATGCAGTTTCTCCAGGTCTTGGTGTAGTTAATTGGGACAATTTTTTTTTACCTAACCTATTGTATAAACTTTTGCAATATAAACATTTGCAATGTGCAATATGCTCACCCCTGTGGCCATAGAATATATATAGAGGGCACAGGGTCAGCAGCAGCAGCAGCGTTAGAGTATTAAGAAGGTGACAATGTGCAAGTAGTGCAATGTTCACAGTTTTCTGGTGGATGTTGAACTGTTCAAGAGTCTGACAGCATTCGAGTAGAAGCTATTTTTCAGTCTGGACGTTCTTGCCCGGATGCTGCACAGCCTCCTTCCAGAGGGAAGGGGTGTGAACAGACTGTGCGCAGGGTGGGTGGAGTCTCTGAGGATGCAGGTGGCTTTGTCTCTACATCTGGAGATGTAGATGTCCCCAATGGGTGGTAAGCTGCATCCGATGGTCCTCTGTGCAGACTTCACCACCCCCTGCAGCGCTTTCTTCTCTGCCACCGTGCAGCCACCATACCACACAGGGAGGCAGCAGGACAGGACACTCTCCACTGCACAGCTGTAGAAGGTCCTGAGGACCTCGGTGTTCAGTCCGGCCCTTCCCAATTTCCTCAAAAAAATAGAGACATTGGTGGGCTTTCTTGATGAGAACCGTGGTGTAGGTGTGTCAGGTGAGAGTGTTGGAGAGGTGGACTCCAAGATACCTGATGGAGGAGACGATCTCCACCGCAGCTCCGTTGATGTAGAGGGGGGAGGAGGTGGTGGGGGCTGACCTGTGGAAGTCAACGACTATCTCTTTGGTCTTCTGGGTGTTGAGGATGAGGTTGTTGTCTCCACACCACCGTGTCAGGTTCTCCACTTCTCGCCTGTACACTGTCTCATCCCCTTGGCTAATGAGCCCAATCACTGCTGTATCGTCTGCAAACTTAACAAGATTATTCTTGTGCTGGACTCTGCAGTCGAAGGTCATCAATGTGTACAGCAATGGACTGAGCACACAACCCCGGGGTGAGCCAGTATTCAGGATGATGGTGGAGGATGAGGTGGTGTTGATCCTGACACTCTGTGGCCTCCCATTCAGGAAGTCCAGGATCCTGTTGCACAGTGCTGAGGGGGCTCCTACTTCAGCCAGCATGGACACCAGTTTCTGTGGGATGATGGTGTTGAACGCAGAAGTGAAGTCCAGGAACAGCAGCCTTGCATAGAAGTCCTTGTTCTCTGTGTGGGAGAGGGCCTGATGCACCACGATGGAGATGGCATCAGCTGTGGAACGGTTTTGTCTGGACGCATACTGGTGCTCATCTACAGTCACATCGATGGTCTGCTTCAGGCGCCTCATCACCAGCCTCTCAAAGCACTTTGTGGTGATGGAAGTGAGTGCAACTGGCCTGTAGTCATTGAGGCAGGATGGTGCAGAGGTGTTTGGCACAGGGATTATTCTTAATGTCTTGAGGCACAGCGGACCTCTGGCTTGGGACAGAGAGGTGTTGAATATATCTGTCAGAACCGACAGCTGGTGTGCACAGTCTTTTAGGACCCTCCCTGGTAGTCCGTCAGGGCCCGGGGCCTTTCAGAGGTTGATCCTCTGCAGCACGTTCCTCACCTCAGCTGTAGTGATGTTGCTGACTGGGGGGTCTTTGGGGGAGGGAGGGACTTGGGAGGGGGTGGTGGTGTTGGACGCCTCAAAACACGCATAAAAGGCATTCAGACTGTCCGGGAGTGCTGGGTCTGCAGAGCACTGTGCTACATTGTTTTTGTACTCCATGATGCATTTGATGCCCCTCCACATGCTCCGTGGGTCATTGGATTGGAGGTGGCCTTGAACCTTGAGGGCACATGTGGACTTAGCTCTTTTTATTCCCGCCGACAGGTTCCTTCTGGCTGCTGTTGCATCACTGTCTCTGAATGCAGCATGACAGATTTTCAACAGGTAGCACACCTTTCTGGTCATCCAGGGTTTCTGGTTTGGCCTGATGGTGATGGTCTTGGAGGTGGTCACATTGTCCATGCAGCTCTGGATGTAGCAGTGCACAGTCGATGAGTATTTCTCCGGGTCCACATGGCTCCCTGTTGTTGCAGCCGCTCTGAACATTTGCCAGTCGCTGGTCTCAAAGCAGTCTTGAAGCATGGACACAGCACCAGTTGGCCACATAGAGATGGTCTTTGTGATGGTGTCCCTGGTTTTTGACACTGGATTGTAAGCAGGAAGCATGAGGAGTGAGATGTGGTCTGAGGCGCCGAGATGGGGGTGGGGGGCTGCTCTGTAAGCTCCACGTATATTAGTATACACTTTGTCCAGCGTGTTTTCCCCTCGTGTGGCGATGTTTACATGCTGGTGGAACTTGGGGAGAATATCTTGCAGGTTTACGTGGTTGAAGTCCCCTGTTGCTACATACAGCGCATCTGGATGTTTATTTTGATGCAAGCTGATGGAGTTATGTAGCTTCTTCAGAGCGTCGTTAGCATTAGCTCGTGGACGGACATAGACGGGCACAATAAACACTGCTGTAAATTCCCGCAGCAGATAGTGAGGGCGGCATTTTACTGTGAGATATTCTACAGCTTCAGAGCAGCGTCTTTCCACCTCAGAACAGTTTGTGCACCAACCTTTGTTAATGGAGATGCACAGCCCTCCTCCTCTGGTTTTACTGGAGTGCTGCTGGTCTCTGTCCGCATGGAAGAGTATCCGCTCGTGTAGCTCGAAGACAGAGTCCGGCATGTTGTTGAGCCACGTCTCCGTCAGGACAAACACTGCAGCTCCGCGTGTCCCGCTGATGTAATCTCAGTCGTAGCAAGTCCATTTTGTTATCCAGCACACGGACGTTGGATAGAAATAGTGACGGGATAGCCGGTCTTCCGCTGTTAGCTTTTAGCTTGTTTAACAGAAATCCGCGTTTTCCACATTTTTGCCCACGTGCGCAGCGCTTCCTCTTGGGTCTGAGCCGGCTTCAGCTGTGACTCGCTCTCAGGATCGTCAATCTGCCGAGCGTTGCCTTTAGGTCCGGGTGGATTCGGACATGACGGCAGTAGTTGTTTAGCTCGAGCAAATCTTTGGAGCTGTATCTTATGCTAGTTGTGTTACTCAGAACACTAGAGCTGCTAACACCGCTAAAACTGCTATTTTTACTAAGGACTACACCGGGAGCTAGAGAAGCCACTGCGTCGATGCGCGCCACCATCTTGGGCTTGGTCACGTCTAAGATGGTCAGTAGCACAGGAGCATCATATAATCTGCTCTGATGAGTCATGATTTGCAAATATATTTTGAAAAACAACAAAACAAAACATTAACTGAAAATTTGATGACTGGCATTCAATCAACGTATGATATCAAATCAATTTTATTTATATAGCGCCAAATCACAACAAACAGTTACCCCAAGGCTCTTTATATTGTAAGGCAAGGCCATACAATAATTACAGAAAAACCCCAACGGTCAAAACGACCCCCTGTGAGCAAGCACTTGGCGACAGTGGGAAGGAAAAACTCCCTTTTAACAGGAAGAAACCTCCAGCAGAACCAGGCTCAGGGAGGGGCAGTCTTCTGCTGGGACTGGTTGGGGCTGAGGGAGAGAACCAGGAAAAGACATGCTGTGGAGGGGAGCAGAGATCGATCACTAATGATTAAATGCAGAGTGGTGCATACAGAGCAAAAAGAGAAAGAAACAGTGCATCATGGGAACCCCCCAGCAGTCTACGTCTATAGCAGCATAACTATATCTGATCCAGCCCTAACTATAAGCTTTAGCAAAAAGGAAAGTTTTAAGCCTAATCTTAAAAGTAGAGAGGGTGTCTGTCTCCCTGATCTGAATTGGGAGCTGGTTCCACAGGAGAGGAGCCTGAAAGCTGAAGGCTCTGCCTCCCATTCTACTCTTACAAACCCTAGGAACTACAAGTAAGCCTGCAGTCTGAGAGCGAAGCGCTCTATTGGGGTGATATGGTACTATGAGGTCCCTAAGATAAGATGGGACCTGATTATTCAAAACCTTATAAGTAAGAAGAAGAATGTTAAATTCTATTCTGGAATTAACAGGAAGCCAATGAAGAGAGGCCAATATGGGTGAGATATGCTCTCTCCTTCTAGTCCCTGTCAGTACTCTAGCTGCAGCATTTTGAATTAACTGAAGGCTTTTCAGGGAACTTTTAGGACAACCTGATAATAATGAATTACAATAGTCCAGCCTAGAGGAAATAAATGCATGAATTAGTTTTTCAGCATCACTCTGAGACAAGACCTTTCTAATTTTAGAGATATTGCGTCAATGCAAAAAAGCAGTCCTACATATTTGTTTAATATGCGCATTGAATGACATATCCTGATCAAAAATGACTCCAAGATTTCTCACAGTATTACTAGAGGTCAGGGTAATGCCATCCAGAGTAAGGATCTGGTTAGACACCATGTTTCTAAGATTTGTGGGGCCAAGTACAATAACTTCAGTTTTATCTGAGTTTAAAAGCAGGAAATTAGAGGTCATCCATGTCTTTATGTCTGTAAGACAATCCTGCAGTTTAGCTAATTGGTATGTGTCCTCTAGCTTCATGGATAGATAAAGCTGGGTATCATCTGCGTAACAATGAAAATTCAAGCAATGCTGTCTAATAATACTGCCTAAGGGAAGCATGTATAAAGTGAATAAAATTGGTCCTAGCACAGAACCTTGTGGAACTCCATAATTAACCTTAGTCTGTGAAGAAGATTCCCCATTTTAACATCCACACAGATGCTGAGAATGACAGCCTCAACACTGCATTTAATCTATTATTAGACTCAATTGGCTTTGCTCAAAATGTAAATGAGTCCACCCCACCACTTTAATCATATCTTAGATCTTGTTCTGACTTACGGTATGGAAATTGAAGACTTAACAGTATTCCCTGAAAACTCCCTTCTGTCTGATCATTTCTTAATAACATTCACATTTACTCTGATGGACTACCCAGCAGTGGGGAATAAGTTTCATTACACTAGAAGTCTTTCAGAAAGCGCTGTAACTAGGTTTAAGGATATGATTCCTTCTTTATGTTCTCTAATGCCATATACCAACACAGTGCAGAGTAGCTACCTAAACTCTGTAAGTGAGATAGAGTATCTCGTCAATAGTTTTACATCCTCATTGAAGACAACTTTGGATGCTGTAGCTCCTCTGAAAAAGAGAGCTTTAAATCGGAAGTGCCTGACATCGTGGTATAACTCATAAACTCGCAGCTTAAAGCAGATAACCCGTAAGTTGGAGAGGATATGGCATCTCACTAATTTAGAAGATCTTCACTTAGCCTGGAAAAAGAGTCTGTTGCTCTATAAAAAAGCCCTCCTTAACGCTAGGACATCTTACTACTCATCACTAATTGAAGAAAAGAACAACCCCAGGTTTCTTTTCAGCACTGTAGCCAGGCTGACAAAGAGTCAGAGCTCTATTGAGCAGAGTATTCCTTTAACTTTAAGTAGTAATGACTTCATGACTTTCTTTGCTAATAAAATTTTAACTATTAGAGAAAAAATTACTCATAACCATCCCAAAGACGTATCGTTATCTTTGGCTGCTTTCAGTGATGCCGGTATTTGGTTAGACTCTTTCTCTCCTGATTGTTCTGTCTGAGTTATTTTCATTAGTTACTTCCTCCAAAGATGAGTCCACTGTCTGAGGCCATAAGAAGATCATTTGTAACCTTCACTAATGCTGTTTCTGTACTATGATGAATTCTAAAACCTGACTGAAACTCTTCAAATAGACCATTCCTCTGCAGATGATCAGTTAGCTGTTTTACAACTACCCTTTCAAGAATTTTTGAGAGAAAAGGAAGGTTGGAGATTGGCCTATAATTAGCTAAGATAGCTGGGTCAAGTGATGACTTTTTAAGTAATGGTTTAATTACTGCCACCTTAAAAGCCTGTGGTACATAGCCAACTAATAAAGATAGATTGATTATATTTAAGATTGAAGCATTAATTAATGGTAGGGCTTCCTTGAGCAGCCTGGTAGGAATGGGGTCTAATAGACATGTTGATGGTTTGGAGGAAGTAACTAATGAAAATAACTCAGACAGAACAATCGGAGAGAACGAATCTAACCAAATACCGGCATCACTGAAAGCAGCCAAAGATAACGATACGTCTTTGGGATGGTTATGAGTCATTTTTTCTCTAATAGTTAAAATTTTATTAGCAAAGAAAGTCATGAAGTCATTACTAGTTAAAGTTAAAGGAATACTCGGCTCAATAGAGCTCTGACTCTTTGTCAGCCTGGCTACAGTGCTGAAAAGAAACCTAGGATTGTTCTTATTGTCTTCAATTAGTGATGAGTAGTAAGATGTCCTAGCTTTACGGAGGGCTTTTTTATACAGCAACAGACTCTTTTTCCAGGCTAAGTGAAGATCTTCTAAATTAGTGAGACGCCATTTCCTCTCCAACTTACGGGTTATCTGCTTTAAGCTGCGAGTTTGTGAGTTATACCACCGAGTCAGGCACTTCTGATTTAAGGCTCTCTTTTTCAGAGGAGCTACAGCATCCAAAGTTGTCTTCAATGAGGATGTAAAACTACTGACGAGATACTCTATCTCACTTACAGAGTTTAGGTAGCTACTCTGCATTGTGTTGGTATATGGCATTAGAGAACATAAAGAAGGAATCATATCCTTAAACCTAGTTACAGCGCTTTCTGAAAGACTTCTAGTGTAATGAAACTTATTCTCCACTGCTGGGTAGTCCATCAGAGTAAATGTAAATGTTATTAAGAAATGATCAGACAGAAGGGAGTTTTCAGGGAATACTGTTAAGTCTTCAATTTCCATACCATAAGTCAGAACAAGATCTAAGATATGATTAAAGTGGTGGGTGGGTGGACTCATTTACATTTTGAGCAAAGCCAATCGAGTCTAATAATAGATTAAATGCAGTGTTGAGGCTGTCATTCTCAGCATCTGTGTGGATGTTAAAATCGCCCACTATAATTATCTTATCTGAGCTAAGCACTAAGTCAGACAAAAGGTCTGAAAATTCACAGAGAAACTCACAGTAACGACCAGGTGGACGATAGATAATAACAAATAAAACTGGTTTTTGGGACTTCCAATTTGGATGGACAAGACTAAGAGTCAAGCTTTCAAATGAATTAAAGCTCTGTCTGGGTTTTTGATTAATTAATAAGCTGGAATGGAAGATTGCTGCTAATCCTCCCCCTCGGCCCGTGCTACGAGCATTCTGACAGTTAGTGTGACTCGGGGGTGTTGACTCATTTAAACTAACATATTCATCCTGCTGTAACCAGGTTTCTGTAAGGCAGAATAAATCAATATGTTGATCAATTATTATATCATTTACTAACAGGGACTTAGAAGAGAGAGACCTAATGTTTAATAGACCACATTTAACTGTTTTAGTCTGTGGTGCAGTTGAAGGTGCTTTATTATTTTTCTTTTTGAATTTTATGCTTAAATAGATTTTTGCTGGTTATTGGTAGTCTGGGAGCAGGCACCGTCTCTACGGGGATGGGGTAATGAGGGGATGGCAGGGGGAGAGAAGCTGCAGAGAGGTGTGTAAGACTACAACTCTGCTTCCTGGTCCCAACCCTGGATAGTCACGGTTTGGAGGATTTAAGAAAACTGGCCAGATTTCTAGAAATGAGAGCTGCTCCATCCAAAGTGGGATGGATGCCGTCTCTCCTAACAAGACCAGGTTTTCCCCAGAAGCTTTGCCAATTATCTATGAAGCCCACCTCATTTTTTGGACACCACTCAGACAGCCAGCAATTCAAGGAGAACATGCGGCTAAACATGTCACTCCCGGTCTGATTGGGGAGGGGCCCAGAGAAAACTACAGAGTCCGACATTGTTTTTGCAAAGTTACACACCGATTTAATGTTAATTTTAGTGACCTCCGATTGGCGTAACCGGGTGTCATTACTGCCGACGTGAATTACAATCTTACCAAATTTACGCTTAGCCTTAGCCAGCAGTTTCAAATTTCCTTCAATGTCGCCTGCTCTGGCCCCCGGAAGACAATTGACTATGGTTGCTGGTGTCGCTAACTTCACATTTCTCAAAACAGAGTCGCCAATAACCAGAGTTTGATCCTCGGCGGGTGTGTCGTTGAGTGGGGAAAAACGGTTAGAAATGTGAACGGGTTGGCGGTGTACACGGGGCTTCTGTTTAGGGCTACGCTTCCTCCTCACAGTCACCCAGTCGGCCTGCTTTCCCGGCTGCTTGGGATCTGCTGGAAGGGAACTAACGGCGGCTAAGCTACCTTGGTCTGCACCGACTACAGGGGCCTGGCTAGCTGTAGAATTTTCCATGGTGCGGAGCCGAGCCTCCAATTCGCCCAGCCTGGCCTCCAAAGCTACGAATAAGCTACACTTATTACAAGTACCGTTACTGCTAAAGGAGGCCGAGGAATAACTAAACATTTCACACCCAGAGCAGAAAAGTGCGGGAGAGACAGGAGAAGCCGCCATGCTAAATCGGCTAAGAGCTAGTAGCTGCGCTAAGCTAGCGGATTCCTAAAGACACACGAAGTGAATAATGTGTAAATAATTTAGAGGTGATTCAGCAGAGGGAGTGCTTTAGTTAAGGCACGTAAAGATTACACTGTGAAACAAATCGTTATCTAGTTAACTAGATCAATCTAACTGTGCAGATTAAACAGCTAACAGATACAGAAAAACACCGCTGTGCTCCGGAACAGGAAGTGATACAATACCACAGTGAGAGCCAACCACCAGTAGAGACCAGGTATGATATGTGAGTGACACACTAAAAAGATGTCAGTATTAACTTTGATTTATTTTGTGCCTTAGGAGTTTAATTTTATTTAAAATGGTCATTTGAGCTGAAGGGCCCTATCTTGACTATGTAATGTGCATGGCTTAAGATGTGTGGGACAGCTAAACATGGCATCCTGTGTTGTGTCCAAATCAGATGCAGCACAGGAATCCAAACACGGAGTCTCCTCAAAAAATAAAACACTACGGCTTACAAGAGGAGATAATCAATTCTTAATGGTACTTACAAAAATCCAGCAAGAGGGAACAACGTGAGGCCAACATGAGCAAAGTGAGTCAACTGAAGGAACCAGCAAAAACATAAGGACAAACAAATCAAATCAAATCAAATCAATTTTATTTATATAGCGCCAAATCACAACAAACAGTTGCCCCAAGGCGCTTTATATTGTAAGGTAAGGCCATACAATAATTATGTAAAACCCCAACGGTCAAAATGACCCCCTGTGAGCAAGCACTTGGCTACAGTGGGAAGGAAAAACTCCCTTTTAACAGGAAGAAACCTCCAGCAGAACCAGGCTCAGGGAGGGGCAGTCTTCTGCTGGGACTGGTTGGGGCTGAGGGAGAGAACCAGGAAAAAGACATGCTGTGGAGGGGAGCAGAGATCGATCACTAATGATTAAATGCAGAGTGGTGCATACAGAGCAAAAGGAGAAAGAAACACTCAGTGCATCATGGGAACCCCCCAGCAGTCTACGTCTATAGCAGCATAACTAAGGGATGGTTCAGGGTCACCTGATCCAGCCCTAACTATAAGCTTTAGCAAAAAGGAAAGTTTTAAGCCTAATCTTAAAAGTAGAGAGGGTGTCTGTCTCCCTGATCTGAATTGGGAGCTGGTTCCACAGGAGAGGAGCCTGAAAGCTGAAGGCTCTGCCTCCCATTCTACTCTTACAAACCCTAGGAACTACAAGTAAGCCTGCAGTCTGAGAGCGAAGCGCTCTATTGGGGTGATATGGTACTATGAGGTCCCTAAGATAAGATGGGACCTGATTATTCAAAACCTTATAAGTAAGAAGAAGAATTTTAAATTCTATTCTAGAATTAACAGGAAGCCAATGAAGAGAGGTCAATATGGGTGAGATATGCTCTCTCCTTCTAGTCCCCTGTCAGTACTCTAGCTGCAGCATTTTGAATTAACTGAAGGCTTTTCAGGGAACTTTTAGGACAACCTGATAATAATGAATTACAATAGTCCAGCCTAGAGGAAATAAATGCATGAATTAGTTTTTCAGCATCACTCTGAGACAAGACCTTTCTGATTTTAGAGATATTGCGTAAATGCAAAAAAGCAGTCCTACATATTTGTTTAATATGCACTTTGAATGACATATCCTGATCAAAAATGACTCCAAGATTTCTCACAGTATTACTAGAGGTCAGGGTAATGCCATCCAGAGTAAGGATCTGGTTAGACACTGTGTTTCTAAGAAACACAGGCTTAAATACACACAGGAGTCATCACACAAATGGAAGACAGCTGTGGGTCATTACAGATCATCAACAGCTGGGGAGAGAAATTAACCAGCACATACAAGCAAACCATGACCCTGAACAGCACCGGAACTACGTCTACCGCCATCTTTGTTTTTTATCACATGCACAACTGTGTAATTTATTCTGTGCAATAATTCTACCATAATATCTGTACATGTCTATACTCATTATATTCTATTTTTCATGGAATGTGTTTACAGCAGTGTTCATGCACCCACCAGCAAACACTACAGTATGCTTTAGTCAGCTTTCGTTAGTGTAAGTATTTTCCTTTACTACTGTATGACTCTTGCTGCTACAACAAGTGATTTTCCCTGTTGCGGGATCATTAAAGTTTATCTTATGAAAATGAAACAGGAAGAACAAACTACAAACAACATCTAAACAAAACCAAGATCAATTAAATCCAGCAATGAGACATCAATAAATCCAGAAAACAGAACTATTATCTATAAAACTGCAGATAGTAAAATAACCAAAGACAGATGAGGATAAAGACAGACATGAAGGCTCACAGAAACTCAGACACAGACAACACTAGGAACCGCCACCAGGGGGAGGCAGAGGACATGGGCCAATACGTACAAAAACCCCAGATGCAAAACCAAAGACAGGCACAAGGGGGCAGCAAAGGATAAGACATGCAGGGCAGGGATCAAACACAAAGACACAAACACACTGTACAAAAAAAGACAGATGACTGACAACTGAACACCAACCCTGAAACCAAAAGGCACAAACTCACACATGTGTCTCTGTGTGTCTCTGTGTGTGTATGTGTGTCTGTGTGTGTGTGTCTCTGTGTGTGTCTGTGTGTGTGTGTGTGTGCGTCTCTGTGTGTGTGTGTGTCTGTGTTTCTCTGTGTGTGTGTGTCTCTGTGTGTGTCTGTATGTGTGTCTGTGTCTCTGTGTGTGTGTCTGTGTGTGTCTCTGTGTGTGTCTTTCTGTGTGTGTGTGTGTCTCTCTCTGTGTGTCTGTGTGTGTGTCTCCCTGTGTCTCTGTGTGTGTCTCTGTGTGTCTCTCTGTGTGTGTCTCTCTGTGTGTCTCTCTGTGTGTGTGTCTCTCTCTCTGTGTGTCTCCCTGTGTCTCCGTGTGTGTCTCTGTGTGTGTGTCACTCTGTGTATGTGTCTCTCTGTGTGTCTGTGTGTGTGTGTGTCTCTGTGTGTGTCTCTCTGTGTGTGTCTGTGTGTGTGTGTGCCTGTGTGTGTGTCTCTCTGTGTGTGTGTGTCTGTGTGTCTCTCTGTGTGTGTCTCTGTGTGTGTCTTTCTGTGTGTGTCTCTCTCTCTGTGTGTCTCTGTGTGTCTCTCTGTGTGTGTGTGTGTCTCTCTGTGTGTGTCTGTGTGTGTGTGTCTCCCTGTGTCTGTGTGTGTATGTGTGTCTGTGTGTGTGTCTCTGTGTGTGTGTGTCTGTGTGTGTGTGTGTCTGTGTGTGTGTGTCTGTGTGTCTCTGTGTGTGTGTGTCTGTGTGTGTCTCTCTGTTTGTTTCTGTGTGTCTGTGTGTGTCTCTCTGTGTGTCTCTCTGTGTGTTTCTGTGTGTCTGTGTGTGTGTCTGTGTGTGTGTGTCTGTGTGTCTCTGTGTGTGTGTGTCTGTGTGTGTCTCTGTTTGTTTCTGTGTTTCTCTGTGTGTCTCTCTTTGTGTTTCTGTGTGTGTCTCTGTGTGTTTCTGTGTGTATGTGTGTGTCTCTCTGTGTTTCTCTATGTGTCTCTATGTGTGTTTCTGTGTGTGTCTCTCTGTGTCTCTCTGTGTGTTTCTGTGTGTCTGTGTGTCTCTGTGTGTGTGTGTCTGTGTGTCTCTGTGTGTGTCTGTGTGTGTCTCTCTGTGTTTCTCTATGTGTCTCTCTGTGTGTTTCTGTGTGTGTCTCTGTGTCTCTCTGTGTGTTTCTGTGTGTCTGTGTGTCTCTGTGTGTGTGTGTCTGTGTGTCTGTGTGTGTGTCTGTGTGTGTCTCTCTGTGTTTCTCTATGTGTCTCTCTGTGTGTTTCTGTGTGTGTCTCTCTGTGTGTTTCTGTGTGTCTGTGTGTCTCTGTGTGTTTCTGTGTGTGTCTCTCTGTGTGTTTCTGTGTGTCTGTGTGTCTGTGTGTGTCTCTGTGTGTGTCTGTGTGTGTGTGTGTGGGGGGGGGGGGGGGGGTGGGGGGTGGGTGAGAGGTATAAAAGATGCAGATTAAAGTTTCAGCAGGAGAAAAGGGGAGGAAGGTGATGAAGACATGTAATGTTCCTCAGAAGAGAAGGAAAGGTGGTCGGCAACAAATGACAAAAACAACAAACAACAAATGACAAAAACAACAAACAACAAACGACAAAAACAACAAACAACAAACTACAAAAACAACAAAAACAACTGCAATCTGTGGCTGTGACACGAGGGCGGGGCTTCAGAGTGATACATTATGTGAATCATTTCAGATTTATCACAATTCATTCAAAAAAATAAAAGAGCACTAAAGATTTTCTGTGATTGAAGAAGTTGTCAGAGGGATCATCAGCCGTAGTGGAGGATCTGGTGAGGATGTGGAATCAGATGTCGGCACACAAATGGAACTGAAGGTCGGAACCACAGATTGTGTTGCCAAGTGGAATGTCACAAAGAATAAAGTTTTGTTTTTGATGGAAAGTGATGGCTGCTAGAGAGTGAAACACTCCACATGGTCCCAGGCGCCGAGGACCCACAGACACAAACGTTACATACAGAGATGCTTCTGATGGCTGAGTCCAGGAAGTGACGGAGTCCAGTCAGACCACAAATCCCGACTCTCCAATCCTTCACTCAGCTTCTCTTAGCTTCACATTTGGCAAATACCCAGTCAGTAGACAGACTTGTGGATAGTTTAAACTGAGTGCTCAAACTCAACATAATTGTGCCACCTTTATTAAAACTGCACTCCCCCAAAACACAGTCACCTTGGTTCAATGATGACCTGTGTGACCTCAAACATCAGGCTAGAGGTCTAGAACAGAAATGGCGTTGTTCAAAATTAGAAGTATTCTACCTTGCGTGGCGTGATGCTATGTTAGACTATAAGCATGCATTACTGGCTACAAAGTGGACCTATTACTCTGATTTGATCAACAAAAACAAGCATAACTCAACGTTCTTGTTCAACACGGTGGCAACACTTATTCATGGACAACCACGTGTAATTCCATTTCTAGAAATCTGGCCAATTTTCTTAAATCCTCCAAACCGTGACTATCCAGGGTTGGGACCAGGAAGCAGAGTTGTAGTCTTACACACCTCTCTGCAGCTTCTCTCCCCCTGCCATCCCCTCATTACCCCATCCCCGTAGAGACAGTGCCTGCTCCCAGACCACCAATAACCAGCAAAAATCTATTTAAGCATAAAAATTCAAAAAGAAAAAATAATATAGCACCTTCAACTGCACCACAGACTAAAACAGTTAAATGTGGTCTATTAAACATTAGGTCTCTCTCTTCTAAGTCCCTGTTAGTAAATGATATAATAATTGATCATCATACTGATTTATTCTGCCTAACAGAAACCTGGTTACAGCAGGATGAATATGTTAGTTTAAATGAGTCAACACCCCCGAGTCACACTAACTGTCAGAATGCTCGTAGCACGGGCCGGGGCGCAGGATTAGCAGCAATCTTCCATTCCAGCTTATTAATTAATCAAAACCCAGACATCGTCCCCTGGTCGTTACTGTGAGTTTCTCTGTGAATTTTCAGACCTTTTGTCTGACTTAGTGCTTAGCTCAGATAAGATAATTATAGTGGGCGATTTTAACATCCACACAGATGCTGAGAATGACAGCCTCAACACTGCATTTAATCTATTATTAGACTCTATTGGCTTTGCTCAAAAAGTAAATGAGTCCACCCACCACTTTAATCATATCTTAGATCTTGTTCTGACTTATGGTATGGAAATAGAAGACTTAACAGTATTCCCTGAAAACTCCCTTCTGTCTGATCATTTCTTAATAACATTTACATTTACCCTGATGGACTACCCAGCAGTGGGGAATAAGTTTCATTACACTAGAAGTCTTTCAGAAAGCGCTGTAACTAGGTTTAAGGATATGATTCCTTCTTTATGTTCTCTAATGCCATATACCAACACAGGGCAGAGTAGCTACCTAAACTCTGTAAGTGAGATAGAGTATCTCATCAATAGTTTTACATCCTCATTGAAGACAACTTTGGATGCTGTAGCTCCTCTGAAAAAGAGAGCTTTAAATCAGAAGTGCCTGACTCGGTGGTATAACTCACAAACTCGCAGCTTAAAGCAGATAACCCGTAAGTTGGAGAGGAAATGGCATCTCATAATTTAGAAGATCTTCACTGGAAAAGAGTCTGTTGCTCTATAAAAAAGCCCTCTGTAAAGCTAGGACATCTTACTACTCATCACTAATTGAAGAAAATAAGAACAACCCCAGGTTTCTTTTCAGCACTGTAGCCAGGCTGACAAAGAGTCAGAGCTCTATTGAGCTGAGTATTCCATTAACTTTAACTAGTAATGACTTCATGACTTTCTTTGCTAATAAAATTTTAACTATTAGAGAAAAAATTACTCATAACCATCCCAAAGATGTATCGTTATCTTTGGCTGCTTTCAGTGATGCCGGTATTTGGTTAGACTCTTTCTCTCTGATTGTTCTGTCTGAGTTATTTTCATTAGTTACTTCATCCAAACCATCAACATGTCTATTAGACCCCATTCCTACCAGGCTGCTCAAGGAAGCCCTACCATTATTTAATGCTTCGATCTTAAAATGATCAATCTATCTTTATTAGTTGGCTATGTACCACAGGCTTTTAAGGTGGCAGTAATTAAACCATTACTTAAAAAGCCATCACTTGACCCAGCTATCTTAGCTAATTATAGGCCAATCTCCAACCTTCCTTTTCTCTCAAAAATTCTTGAAAGGGTAGTTGTAAAACAGCTAACTGATCATCTGCAGAGGAATGGTCTATTTGAAGAGTTTCAGTCAGGTTTTAGAATTCATCATAGTACAGAAACAGCATTAGTGAAGGTTACAAATGATCTTCTTATGGCCTCAGACAGTGGACTCATCTCTGTGCTTGTTCTGTTAGACCTCAGTGCTGCTTTTGATACTGTTGACCATAAAATTTTATTACAGAGATTAGAGCATGCCATAGGTATTAAAGGCACTGCGCTGCGGTGGTTTGAATCATATTTGTCTAATAGATTACAATTTGTTCATATACATGGGGAATCTTCTTCACAGACTAAGGTTAATTATGGAGTTCCACAAGGTTCTGTGCTAGGACCAATTTTATTCACTTTATACATGCTTCCCTTAGGCAGTATTATTAGACAGCATTGCTTAAATTTTCATTGTTACGCAGATGATACCCAGCTTTATCTATCCATGAAGCCAGAGGACACACACCAATTAGCTAAACTGCAGGATTGTCTTACAGACATAAAGACATGGATGACCTCTAATTTCCTGCTTTTAAACTCAGATAAAACTGAAGTTATTGTACTTGGCCCCACAAATCTTAGAAACATGGTGTCTAACCAGATCCTTACTCTGGATGGCATTACCCTGACCTCTAGTAATACTGTGAGAAATCTTGGAGTCATTTTTGATCAGGATATGTCATTCAAAGCGCATATTAAACAAATATGTAGGACTGCTTTTTTGCATTTACGCAATATCTCTAAAATTAGAAAGGTCTTGTCTCAGAGTGATGCTGAAAAACTAATTCATGCATTTATTTCCTCTAGGCTGGACTATTGTAATTCATTATTATCAGGTTGTCCTAAAAGTTCCCTGAAAAGCCTTCAGTTAATTCAAAATGCTGCAGCTAGAGTACTAACGGGGACTAGAAGGAGAGAGCATATCTCACCCATATTGACCTCTCTTCATTGGCTTCCTGTTAATTCTAGAATAGAATTTAAAATTCTTCTTCTTACTTATAAGGTTTTGAATAATCAGGTCCCATCTTATCTTAGGGACCTCACAGTACCATATCACCCCAATAGAGCGCTTCGCTCTCAGACTGCAGGCTTACTTGTAGTTCCTAGGGTTTGTAAGAGTAGAATGGGAGGCAGAGCCTTCAGCTTTCAATTTCAATTTCAATTTATTTTCATTTATATAGCGCCAAATCACAACAGAGTTGCCTCAAGGCACTTCACACAGGTAAGGTCTAACCTTACCAACCCCCAGAGCAACAGTGGTAAGGAAAAACTCCCTCTGAGGAAGAAACCTCAAGCAGACCAGACTCAAAGGGGTGACCCTCTGCTTGGGCCATGCTACAAACATAAATTACAGAACAATTCACAGAACAATTCACGGACAAATATATAAGAAATGCTATTGGCGCACAGGACAGGAGGATCGCCAACACGAATACAACTCCCATCTCTGGATGGAGCTGCACCTTAAACAGAGAAAAAACAGAATCAGGCATCAGAAAGACAAATACTGTATAATTTGTCAGCATTAATCAACAAGAAAAACAGAGAAATACTAAGGTGATCGCTGGCCACTAGCCCTAAACTTCACTAAAAGACCCAGAATTTAGGTAAAGTTGAGGACGCGGCCCACTCCAATTACTAATAAATGAATTAAAAGAGTAAAAACCGTAAAACAAAACTGCACCAGTATGCTAGCCATATGAAAGGGAAAATAAGTGCGTCTTAAGTCTGGACTTGAAAGTCTCCACAGAATCTGATTGTTTTATTGATGCAGGGAGATCATTCCACAGAACAGGGGCACGATAAGAGAAAGCTCTGTGACCCACAGACTTCTTATTCACCTTAGGGACACAAAGTAGTCCTGCACCCTGAGAACGTAAGGCCCGGGCCGGTACGTAAGGTTTAATTAGGTCAGCTAGGTAGGGAGGTGCCAGTCCATGAATAATTTTATAGGTTAGTAGCAGAACCTTAAAATCTGATCTCACTGGGACAGGAAGCCAATGAAGAGACGCCAAAATGGGTGTAATGTGGTCGAACTTTCTGCTTCGTGTCAAAAGTCTGGCAGCGACATTTTGAACCAATTGTAGAGCCCTAATGCTAGACTGCGGTAAACCAGAAAATAGAACATTGCAGTAGTCCAATCTAGAAGAGATGAACGCATGGATCAGGGTCTCAGCATCAGCCATAGACAGGATGGGACGAATCTTCGCTATATTTCGCAGGTTTAATTATCATTTGTCAAAATAAAATGGAAAATAGTCATTGTTTGTCCACTTCATTACATGGGGCTGCTTTTCTCTGTTGATAATTATTGTAAAAAAAATATCCTATTGGTTTATTTTATATTATTTGTTTGTTTGTTTATTCATTGTTATTACTGCTGCCAATTACTCATCCCTTGGATGATATACTATCTATATATCTGTTACACCTATATTTGCTACATTTATTGTATATGCGCTATAATTATTTATTGCAATTCATATCAACATTACACTCATCTTGTTTTTAACCTGTGTGTTATCCTAATAGCTTCTGTAGTTTTTTTTTAATCTGTGTTTTGCTCTTGCCTATGGTGCATCCGGAAAGTATTGACAGCGCTTCACTTTTTCCACATTTTGTTACGTTACAGCCTTATTCCAATTTTTTTTTTTTTTTTTTTTCCTTCTTCTTCTTGTTTAGGCTGCTTTTGGTTGATCAGGGTCAAAACAGTGGATGCATCTGAGCTTACAGAAATGTGAATGGGACTGCACACGTAAATTCATCTCTGAATAGGTTTGATACTCAAACCACATACAGACACAATGCTGATGGATGAATCCAAAAAGTCACTGAAAGGCTTGATCTTGGTTGTGATCCAGTGGGGCTGTGGGGTGTGTGTGTGTGTGTGTGTGTGTGTGTGTGTGTGTGTGTGTGTGTTGGGGGGGGGGGGGGGGGTTAGGGTTGTGTTGTGGAAGACTATTTAGCCTTCCCCAACATGTTTTGGTCAACCAAGGAAAAGGAAAAGACATTTTGCCTGGAGGCCTATTTCACCAACAAATCACACTATAATTTTGAAAGAACATGACTTTTATGCAAAGCGACCAAGATAACTGAAACTTTCAGAATGATCATACACAGACTGAAGTTTAAGTGTAGGATGACAATATTTATGGGTTCTGTTTTTTGGGTCACCCTGTATTTAAGCTGAAAGTAGCGTGTGAGCACTGCATACTTTTACACTATTCTCCTTCGTTGACTGGGTCATCCTGTCGCTCACTGTTATGTGTCGACGCGGATTGAGGAGCGAACCTGCGTCAGACAGGACCCAGCGCTAAAAATAACCAGAAAACGGTTCCAAACAAAAACTATTTATTATACACCTGTGTTTAAAAGTGTAAAAACATAAAAAAAACAACGTCCCTCTGGTGGAGCTATCGTGGCACGCTCTCCAGCGCCCGCAAGGATTAAAGCCGGCGCTCCTGGACTTCCTACCACCGCCAAACACCCCCCAGGTGGACACGACAAACTGATTCTCTGTGAAGCAAAGAGACGGTGAGGTAAATCAACAGATACAACTATATCTTCCAATAAACACACGCTGCCAGCAACACACTCAGGTCAGTGTCCTTTCTTTTACTTTATGCAAATGAGCAGCTTCTCACAACAAGTGGAGGATCACTTATCCTTCACGCCACAGCAGTGAGAAGCAAACTACGCAATTCTCTTTACAATTCCAGTATACTGTGTAACAAAACACCAAGTTACTATCAACAAGTACTTAAACACTTAATTACCTTTCGTGTGTGCTGACAGCATGTGTCCTCACCCTTCCCTGCCTCACGGGCTCGATGTGTCAAAACCCAGGCGCGGTCCTCAGCGTCTCACAAACGAACGTCACAAGGTCGAGTTCCCGGCAGTTCTGCTTGAATCACACATGACTTAAATGCAGAACGCCATCCAATTATCTGCTTCAGCTGCAAGTCGTCCAGGTTGCACGTGAGCACCAAGCACAGGTGCTTTCCATGATGTTGATGAGGGTGAAGACTCTTCAGCCAGCACCTTCTTCACAGACAAATCAGCCCTCATGCCACCTGGAGAGCAAAGAAAAGAAAAGAACACCAAAACATCCAGCCACGCCCCCCCCAACACACAACAGCTCTCGATCCCATAGTGTTTTTGTTTTTAGTCGCCCGTTCCTGCCCACAGCGAAATTCTAACCCCCTGCTCCAGGGAGATTTACACTGGGTCCCATGGGACTGGACAGGACCCATTCCCAATGCAGCCCTCTAACACAGGGTGCATGGACGCAGTCTGATGTCAGGGGCTCATCCTACACACGTGTCCGAATTCAAGTCATGCATGCGTGCATGCATGGGGTGCTGTCAATGAGGAATAACGGACATCTCAATGGATATTTTAAGTGGGGCTCTCCAGGAACACGGTTGGTGACCCCTGAGATACAGATTTGAACAAAAGCTCATAATGGTCAGTATTAGTGATTGACTGATGATGAAGTCACAAAGCAGAGGTCACCAACCCTGTTCCTGGAACGGGGCTCCAGGCTCCTCTCCTGTGGAACCAGCTCCCAATTCGGATCAGGGAGACAGACACCCTCTCTACTTTTAAGATTAGGCTTAAAACTTTCCTTTTTGCTAAAGCTTATAGTTAGGGCTGGATCAGGTGACCCTGAACCATCCCTTAGTTATGCTGCTATAGACGTAGACTGCTGGGGGGTTCCCATGATGCACTGTTTCTTTCTCTTTTTGCTCTGTATGCACCACTCTGCATTTAATCATTAGTGATCGATCTCTGCTCCCCTCCACAGCATGTCTTTTTCCTGGTTCTCTCCCTCAGCCCCAACCAGTCCCAGCAGAAGACTGCCCCTCCCTGAGCCTGGTTCTGCTGGAGGTTTCTTCCTGTTAAAAGGGAGTTTTTCCTTCCCACTGTCGCCAAGTGCTTGCTCACAGGGGGTCGTTTTGACCGTTGGGGTTTTTACGTAATTATTGTATGGCTTTGCCTTACAATATAAAGCGCCTTGGGGCAACTGTTTGTTGTGATTGAAATTGATTGATTGATCTTGTTTCTGTGTAAAAAAAGCTGCAAAATTTCATCCATAATATCTGAGACCTACATGTGCTATAAATGTACTCACTGGGCACCGTTCCTTCCCGTTTCATCCCAAACAGCAAATTGGGGTGTGTTTTGAAGAATCATAGTAACTTCTTGATCCATGTTCGTTGATCTTGAACAATTCTGGTGTATGTAGTAGTTTTATTTATATTTTTAACTTTCACTTTTGATATTCTGTGTTCTTCTTACCCTGTGTGCTGCATTTCAATGCTGCTGGAACCTCAGCTTCCCTGAGGGAGTCTTCCCAAGGGATTAATAAAGTTCTATCTAATCTAATGTAGTTACGGCTATCATGTGCACCAGTTTTGAAATTGGGTCAAATTTGCGACCTGTTCAGCGACCAATTGCATCCTGATTCATCAAATCGTCTGTCGTGTGTCGTAATGTCCGGGTGTTTGTGCTCTTAACAGCTTCAGTCACGTCTTTGAATGGGTTAGTCCTCATGAGTACAGCGTGAAACACGTTTGATCGCGCTCCACTGGGGTGAAAAGTTGAAGCAGAAGCAACGGTTGTTAGGAGGCAGGCCGGAGTCAGCCGTTTCATCCCGTTTTTGCACTTTTTTTGGATCATGAGCAGTTGCATCAGGATGGCACCCTGTGGAACACCAGTGGAACCAAAGAAAGAAGGGAAGCAACAATACCAGCTGCAGGAATTTGATGTGACCATTTAGACTGAGGTCACATTGAAAACAATCAGATTTGTATCCGATTCTGGACCACATATGGAAGTAACTAAAATCAGTTATTAAAAAAATCACATTCAGTGCGACTTGTGTTGTTCACAATGTAATGAGAAAAAAAAAAATCAGATCTGACTCACAAACTGTATGAAAAAAAAAACAAAACAAAAAAACAAATCATTTCTTCTTTGTCACAAGATTTACACAGGATGCCTTTATGGAGGTACATGGAGAATAGGGAATGGATGTTTGGGAGGCAACCACTGGTGAATCATGGCGCGCATACACATCTGTTGCAACAAAAGGTTACATGTGGTGTGATGATCAAATCAAATCAAATCAAATCAATTTTATTTATATAGCGCCAAATCACGACAAACAGTTGCCCCAGGGCTCTTTATATTGCAAGGCAAAAGCCATACAATAATTACAGAGAAACCCCAACGGTCAAAACGACCCCCTGTGAGCAAGCACTTGGCAACAGTGGGAAGGAAAAACTCCTTTTTAACAGGAAGAAACCTCCAGCAGAACCAGGCTCAGGGAGGGGCAGTCTTCTGCTGGGACTGGTTGGGGCTGAGGGAGAGAACCAGGAAAAAGACATGCTGTGGAGGGGAGCAGAGATCGATCACTAATGATTAAATGCAGAGTGGTGCATACAGAGCAAAAAGAGAAAGAAACAGTGCATCATGGGAACCCCCCAGCAGTCTACGTCTATAGCAGCATAACTAAGGGATGTTCAGGGTCACCTGATCCAGCCCTAACTATAAGCTTTAGCAAAAAGGAAAGTTTTAAGCCTAATCTTAAAAGTAGAGAGGGTGTCTGTCTCCCTGATCTGAATTGGGAGCTGGTTCCACAGGAGAAGAGCCTGAAAGCTGAAGGCTCTGCCTCCCATTCTACTCTTACAAACCCTAGGAACTACAAGTAAGCCTGCAGTCTGAGAGCTTTCTCACAGTATTACTAGAGGTCAGGGTAATGTCATCCAGAGTAAGGATCACCATGTTTCTAAGATTTGTGGGGCCAAGTACAATAACTTCAGTTTTATCTGAGTTTAAAAGCAGGACATTAGAGGTCATCCATGTCTTTATGTCTGTAAGACAATCCTGCAGTTTAGCTAATTGGTGTGTGTCCTCTGGCTTCATGGATAGATAAAGCTGGGTATCATCTGTGTAACAATGAAAATTTAAGCAATGCTGTCTAATAATACTGCCTAAGGGAAGCATGTATAAAGTGAATAAAATTGGTCCTAGCACAGAACCTTGTGGAACTCCATAATTAACCTTAGTCTGTGAAGAAGATTCCCCATGTATATGAACAAATTGTAATCTATTAGATAAATATGATTCAAACCACCGCAGCGCAGTGCCTTTAATACCTATGGCATGCTCTAATCTCTGTAATTAAATTTTATGGTCAACAGTATCAAAAGCAGCACTGAGGTCTAACAGAACAAGCGGAGAGATGAGTCCACTGTCTGAGGCCATAAGAAGATCATTTGTAACCTTCACTAATGCTGTTTCTGTACTATGATGAATTCTAAAACCTGACTGAAACTCTTCAAATAGACCATTCCTCTGCAGATGATCAGTTAGCTGTTTTACAACTACCCTTTCAAGAATTTTTGAGAGAAAAGGAAGGTTGGAGATTGGCCTATAATTAGCTAAGATAGCTGGGTCAAGTGATGGCTTTTAAGTAATGGTTTAATTACTGCCACCTTAAAAACCTGTGGTACATAGCCAACTAACAAAGATAGATTGTTCATATTTAAGATCGAAGCATTAAATAATGGTAGGGGTTCCTTGAGCAGCCTGGTAGGAATGGGGTCTAATAGACATGTTGATGGTTTGGATGAAGTAACTAATGAAAATAACTCAGACAGAACAATCGGAGAGAAACAATCTAACCAAATACCGGCATCACTGAAAGCAGCCAAAGAGAATGATATGTCTTTGGGATGGTTATGAGTAATTTTTTCTTTAATAGTTAAAAGGAATACTCGGCTCAATAGAGCTCTGACTCTTTGTCAGCCTGGCTACAGTGCTGAAAAGAAACCTGGGGTTGTTCTTATTTTCTTCAATTAGTGATGAGTAGTAAGATGTCCTAGCTTTACGGAGGGCTTTTTTATAGAGCAACAGACTCTTTTTCCAGGCTAAGTGAAGATCTTCTAAATTAGTGAGATGCCATTTCCTCTCCAACTTACGGGTTATCTGCTTTAAGCTGCGAATTTGTGAGTTATACCACGGAGTCAGGCACTTCTGATTTAAGGCTCTCTTTTTCAGAGGAGCTACAGCATCCAAAGTTGTCTTCAATGAGGATGTAAAACTATTGACGAGATACAGCAGAGCATTAGAGCATGCCATAGGTATTAAAGGCACTGCGCTGCGGTGGTTTGAATCATATTTATGATTGTAATTCATTATTATCAGGTTGTCCTAAAAGTTCCCTAAAAAGCCTTCAGTTAATTCAAAATGCTGCAGCTAGAGTACTGACGGGGACTAGAAGGAGAGAGCATATCTCACCCATATTGGCCTCTCTTCATTGGCTTCCTGTTAATTCTAGAATAGAATTTAAAATTCTTCTTCTTACTTATAAGGTTTTGAATAATCAGGTCCCATCTTATCTTAGGGACCTCATAGTACCATATCACCCCAATAGAGCGCTTCGCTCTCAGACTGCAGGCTTACTTGTAGTTCCTAGGGTTTGTAAGAGTAGAATGGGAGGCAGAGCCTTCAGCTTTCAGGCTCCTCTCCTGTGGAACCAGCTCCCAATTCAGATCAGGGAGACAGACACCCTCTCTACTTTTAAGATTAGGCTTAAAACTTTCCTTTTTGCTAAAGCTTATAGTTAGGGCTGGATCAGGTGACCCTGAACCATCCCTTAGTTATGCTGCTATAGACTTAGACTGCTGGGGGGTTCCCATGATGCACTGAGTGTTTCTTTCTCCTTTTTGCTCTGTATGCACCACTCTGCATTTAATCATTAGTGATTGATCTCTGCTCCCCTCCACAGCATGTCTTTTTCCTGGTTCTCTCCCTCAGCCCCAAGCAGTCCCAGCAGAAGACTGCCCCTCCCTCAGCCTGGTTCTGCTGGAGGTTTCTTCCTGTTAAAAGGGAGTTTTTCCTTCCCACTGTAGCCAAGTGCTTGCTCACAGGGGGTCGTTTTGACCGTTGGGGTTTTTCTGTAATTACTGTATGGCCTTGCCTTACAATATAAAGCGCCTTGGGGCAACTGTTTGTTGTGATTTGGCGCTATATAAATAAAATTGATTTGATTTGATTTGAAATAAAAACATACAGTAGTGTTCAGAATAATAGTAGTGCTATGTGACTAAAAAGATTAATCCAGGTTTTTTCCAGTAGGCCAGAAGTGGGACACACAGAATCTGCAAACATGAAAAAAAAGTCATCCTGTCATTGGAACACCAACAGGGCGGCCAAAGAGCAATGATTTTTGTTGAGTCCTAAGTAGGTCATTAGAAAAGAGCAGCTTTAACCACAGACACACTTTTAGCCGAGTATTGATGTTGTCCTCAGGACTTCAGCAGCCCTTTAACTACAGTGGGCACGTCAATTATTTACTTAGCAAGGATACAAGGAGTATGGGGAGGAGACATGTGGGTCTGAAAAAAAATAAATAACGAGATGGAGGTGGGGGGGTGGAGGGAGTGGGCAGAGAAACTGAGTAAACATGAGAAGGAATGAGAGAAGGAAAAATATGTACAAGTAAACGCTGCCAGACGAGAAGATCACACAGACAGAATATCAAGCAGAGAAAGGCCACTTTCCCTCTGTGAGGGAAAAGGACATTAGGCTAGGAAGAAACAGAAATAGATTTCAGAGGAAATGGGAATAAAATATGCCTCCATTTAACTGCTTCTTCCACACGGTGCAGATCCATTACCGGTGCCATCAGTGCGGTCGGACGGCAGTAACAGGAACCGTCAAAAACAGAGGCATTGCAGCGTAGGACAGATCTGTGATCGCATCCCCAAGGACGTCTGACTGATACATTCAGTCTCACTTCATCTCCCAGACTGATTTTTTTTTACATCACTAATTAATAACTCAAATTGCTGCCGTACGTTCAAAACTCGACACTTCCAAGTATTTTTTCTGAATGACGCTAAAGACCCCGCGGGGTTTCCGATCTTCTTCACAAACACTCGTGATTGCTGCCAAGATCCATTTTCCTGCTTTCATTTTCGACTTCCTCCGACACAGCAGCCCGGGCCCAGATTACATTCCCTGGACTCTGACCCATTTTGAAGTAGAGTCAAGGTATTTCAAGGGTATTTATTTTGACTGCAGGCGTGCAGTACTGCGGTCTGAGTTTGTGTGCTTTATTTCTGCTGCCTTTCAATGTGAGTTTTAAATCTCTGGAAATGTGGCAGTGCATTCTGAAAGGGGCCTTTGGAAGAATTCCCATTTGTTATCGCGTGCCTCGGGAAAGATACAAGTGAAGCTTGAAACTGGGCTACCTTAAATTTGTAATGTAGGATGTTAAATCTGGCAGTAGTGCTCAGATAATGGATGGTACATCCAAACTTGTAATTCTGTCCCAGGGGCACAGCAATAAGACACGTTAATTATTAAAACGTGTTGACATTCCGCTTTAACAGACTAATCTCACTCCTTAGACGGGGCAAATCAATTCCAACCCTACCTGATTTCCACCGTCCGCTTGTAATCACTACCTGATTAACACTTCGCAAAGCGTCTCAGCAGACAATCAATGGATTGAACAGGAAAAGTAGCAAAAGTAGCGGCAGGCTGCTTTAAGGGATGCTACTTAAGCATCCTTAATCAAGACAGGAATCAGCAAGATGGTAGATATTATGTGAGATCTTGTGTGAGGAGAAGTCTTATTACAGCAAACCCTTTAAGGTGTTTCTGTCCATCAAGGCTTTACTATATTAGAGCTTAAAGAGGCTGCAACTCTACTTTGAATTTACAGTATTTTCTGTATTAATTTGTGCCTAAATTCAGCTCACAGACTGTCGTGTTTTGGTGGCGAGCTCTCATGCTGATGTTCCAGTTCTGAAGTGAAGCATGAACCCATTTTGATGCACCACTCGACTCTTCTTTAAGCCTCTTTCCTGCAGCGATGCAGTGCAACAGGCGCAGCTTTGAGTCCCATCTTAAATAAACTGTTTTAAATCAGTACAGGTCCATCCAGTTCTTTCTTTTTGAAAATCTAATTTCCTCAACAGTACTATCTTCTCTACTCTTTGTAAAATGGCACAGGAAATTAGGGCTATCGACCAAACTACATCTACCCACCAACATCTACCTACCTACATCTACCCACCTACTTCTACCTACCTACATCTACCCAACTACATCTACCTACCTATATCTACCCAACTACATCTACCCAACAACATCTACCTACCTACATCTACCTACCTACATCTACCCAACAACATCTACCTACCTACATCTACCCACCTACTTCTACCTACCTACTTCTACCCAACTACATCTACCTACCTATATCTACCAAGCTACATCTACCTACCTATATCTACCCAACTACTTCTACCTACCTATATCTACCCAACTACAACTACCTACCTATATCTACCCAGCTACATCTACCTACCTATATCTACCTAACTACTTCTACCTACCTATATCTACCCAACTACATCTACCCAACAACATCTACCTACCTACATCTACCCACCTACTTCTACCTCCCTCACCAGTATTCCCATTCTCTGCCACAACATTCCCCTGTCCACCTCCGTCACCAACCTTGGAGTCAGATTTGACCCACATCTCACCTTTGACACCCACATCCGCCACCTATGCAAAGTCGCCTTCCATCACCTCAAAAACATAGCCAAACTCCGCCCCTCCCTTTTCCAACCGGATGCTGAGAGGTTGGTCCATGCTTTTGTCTCCTCCAGGTTGGACTATTGCAATACCCTCCTCGTCGGGACCCCTGGTAAAAACCTGCAAAAGCTACAGCACATTCAGAACTGTGCTGCCCCGGTCCTGATGAGGAGGTGCACGTTTGACCCACATCACCCCTGTCCTCAGATCCCTCCACTGGCTGTCCATCAATACAGAATAGAGTACAAACTCTGCCTCCTGACTTATCAGTGCATGCACGGAACCGCCCCTGCCTACCTCAGTGAACTCCTCACCCCACACACCACCTCAAGACCATTACTTAAAAAGCCATCACTTGACCCAGCTACCTTAGCTAATTATAGGCCAACCTCAAACCTTCCTTTTCTCTCAAAATTCTTGAAAGGGTAGTTGTAAAACAGCTAACTGATCATCTGCAGAGGAATGGTCTATTTGCAGAGTTTCAGTCTGGTTTAGAATTCATCATAGTACAGAAACAGCATTAGTGAAGGTTACAAATGATCTTCTTATGGCCTCAGACAGTGGACTCATCTCTGTGCTTGTTCTGTTAGACCTCAGTGCTGCTTTGATACTGTTGACCATAAAATTTATTACAGAGATTAGAGCATGCCATAGGTATTAAAGGCACTGCGCTGTGGTGGTTTCAATCATATTTATCTAATAGATTACAATTTGTTCATGCAAATGGGGAATCTTCTTCACAGACTAAGGTTAATTATGGAGTTCCACAAGGTTCTGTGCTAGGACCAATTTTATTCACTTTATACATGTTTCCCTTAGGCAGTATTATTAGACGGCATTGCTTAAATTTTAATTGTTACGCAGATGATACCCAGCTTTATCTATCCATGAAGCCAGAGGACACACACCAATTAGCTAAACTGCAGGACTGTCTTACAGACATAAAAACATGGATGACCTCTAATTTCCTGCATTTAAACTCAGATAAAACTGAAGTTATTGTACTTGGCCCCACAAATCTTAGAAACATGGTGTCTAACCAGATCCTTACTCTGGATGGCATTACCCTGACCTCTAGTAATACTGTGAGAAATCTTGGAGTCATTTTTGATCAGGATATGTCCTTGCGCATATTAAACAAATATGTAGGACTGCTTTTTTGCATTTGCGCAATATCTCTAAAATTAGAAAGGTCTTGTCTCAGAGTGATGCTGAAAAACTAATTCATGCATTTATTTCCTCTAGGCTGGACTATTGTAATTCATTATTATCAGGTTGTCCTAAAAGTTCCCTGAAAAGCCTTCAGTTAATTCAAAAGCTGCAGCTAGAGTACTGACAGGGACTAGAAGGAGAGAGCATATCTCACCCATATTGGCCTCTCTTCATTGGCTTCCTGTTAATTCTAGAATAGAATTTAAATTCTTCTTCTTACTTATAAGGTTTTGAATAATCAGGTCCCATCTTATCCTAGGGACCTCATAGTACCATATCACCCCAATAGAGCGCTTCGCTCTCACACTGCAGGCTTACTTGTAGTTCCTAGGGTTTGTAAGAGTAGAATGGGAGCAGAGCCTTCACCTTTCAGGCTCCTCTCCTCTGGAACCAGCTCCCAATTCAGATCAGGGAGACAGACACCCTCTCTACTTTTAAGATTAGGCTTAAAACTTTCCTTTTTGCTAAAGCTTATAGTTAGGGCTGGATCAGGTGACCCTGAACCATCCCTTAGTTATGCTGCTATAGACGTAGACTGCTGGGGGGTTCCCATGATGCACTGAGTGTTTCTTTCTCTTTTTGCTGTGTATGCACCACTCTGCATTTTAATCATTTAGTGATTGATCTCTGCTCTCTTCCACAGCATGTCTTTTTCCTGGTTCTCTCCCTCAGCCCCAACCAGTCCCAGCAGAAGACTGCCCCTCCCTGAGCCTGTTCTGCTGGAGGTTTCTTCCTGTTTAAAAGGGAGTTTTTCCTTCCCACTGTTGCCAAGTGCTTGCTCACAGGGGGTCGTTTTGACCGTTGGGTTTTTTCTGTAAATATTGTATGGCTTTGCCTTACAGTATAAAGCGCCTTGGGGCAACTGTTTGTTGTGATTTGGTGCTATATAAATAAAATTGATTTGATTTGATTTGATCATAAAAGGTCCAACAAGAGTAACAAATCAATCTAAAACCACAGTTGATCTTATTTTTACTAATAAACCTGAGAGAATTGTGAAGACTTTTAATCTCATTTCTGGTCTTCTGATCACAATTTATCTTCTGTGTTGAGAAAGCTAAAAAGACAACCATGGGCCCTTCAAACAAGGATATATCCTACACCTTTATCCCTAAAGGCGTGCAACAACACTTGAAAAATGAACCTCGAAGAACTAAATTGGTCTAATGTATTGCATTAAAAAAAAATCACTGAAAACAGGACTTACAAGTGACCGCCAGATCTTTATGGCACTGAGAAATAAGGTCATCAATCTACTGCGTAAAGCAAAGGCAAACTTCTTTATTGATTCAATTATAAAGCAAATGAAATGGAAAGTTGGTATGGAAACATCTAAACAAGTTATTAAGACGAGATAAGAAACAAGTAGATAGATAGATAGATATAGACAGATATATACTTTCATGTCCCCATGGGGAAATTTGTCTTGGACTTCTCAAAATCATGACCCATACAAAGATACAGAACAAGACCTAAACAGTTCATAACATAAATAAATAATAAATACATAAATAAAGAATAAAAATAATAAAAAAAACATACAAGTACTAAAACCTCCTAATGTGCTGATTGTTAGCAGTGTTTGTTATGATATTTGTTAAGGGCTATGATTGATATAGGAACAAAAGAGTTTCCTATATCAATTCAGTCTGCAATGGGGGACTCTTGAAACGCCGGCCCGATGGTAGCAACTCGTATTGCGTGTGCAGAACATGGGAGGAGTCAGAAAGAATTCTGTCCGCTTGCTTCATCACGCACTGATCAAAAATTGACTGAGGATTGTTATACTGTTTCAAACCAATGATTTCATTGCTGTGACAACAAGGTAGTTTAATTTTAATCTTAAGGACACAGGAAGGTTCCCAAACCAAGTGGTTATGCCATATCTTAGAATGCTTTCAAGAATGCCTGATAAAACAGTAACATAATGTTTTGGTCGACTCCATGAAAACGCAAACGCCGTAGAAAATAGAGTCGTTGATTCAAGCGGGAACATAACCAGTCAACATGAGTGTTCCATGTAAGGGAAACTGTCTATACAGTAACAAAGTAACAAAGATTTACAGCTCCAGATTAATGGTGCTATAACTGACAAATTCGACATAATTGTTAATGGTTTTAATAGATCTTTATTGACTCAATTGAAGAAAATAACACAGCGATTAAAATGTCCAGACATTTTATGTCATCCTATAGATACAGTTAACCAATTTTCTACATAAATGAAATATCAGTGTCTGATGTGTTAAAATAATATCAGCTCTAACAACTCAAGAGCCAAAGATACTTTTGGTCTGTGTAGTCATTTCTTAAAGTTGCACAAAGATTCCTTCGCAGGCCCGATTTGCGCATCTGGTGAATCTGTCAATAAAACAAAGTATAGTGCCAACAACATGGAAACGTGCTGTGTTTAAGGCAGGGGACAAAACAAAGCCTGAGAACTACCAACCAATAGTATCTTGCCAATAACATCAAAAATAGCTGAGAAATGGGTTGCCACACGGCTAACTGATTATTAATAACAGTCAAACTTCTCTCCATCCAATGTAGTTGGTTTTAGGAAACATCATTCACTGATACAGCGTTGTTACTTCCCAAGAAACTGTGAAGCATCTGCTATATAGGGTGGCTTTGTGGGTGCTGTGTTCCTTGATTTGAAACGTGCCTTTGCAACCATTAATCATACCGGGGAGGGGGTCTGAGACACGCTTTGGGGTACTCAGGTCAAAGCAGTTTCAGTCTTTTGTTCATGGTAATGAGCAGTGGTGGGCACACTTCCGATAAACGATTAACAGATAATTATCGAAGATAATGCTTTCATTATCGGATTATCTTTTTAGATAAATTTAAAAACCATTATCAGACTAATATCTTCCAATTTTAACCACTCATTTTAGACAAGTTTATTTAAAATTATTGTCATGTCTGAAGTTTATAAAGTGAAAATCTAAGATATATGTTTTCGTTTTAAAGTAATGTGCTAATTTTTAAGGTTTTGTGAGCACATGCTGTGCCAGGCAGCAATGCATTATGGGAGCATAAGGTAATCTCAGACGTTCATGACAGTACAAATTCATTTCAGACTCTCTGTTCAGGGTCCACAGATAACAGCATTAAACTCTACTGCCTAAAACTCTCGTGAATATATTCTCTGGGTTTATAGACCGTTAGTGTATTTGCGTTTGTTAACTTCCATGCATCTTAAATGTAGGAGGACACAGAGTATCTGGAATTTGTTTGACATTTTTCAAGGCCGCTCCTGCCATCTACTGGCCAGGAGTGTTCATGGCAGTATTAAACGTCTGGGTACATGGCTGCTCTCAAAGTGTTGGTATTGTCCATTGTCCAGGCGCTTTTTTGTGTGCATATATTTGTTAACTTTGTATTCTAAAACTACGGTACGGTTAGAAGTAATTCCGACTCCTTACTCCACACGAACGAGGTTGGCACCATGTTTTTAGTTTTTGTGGAAGTGACGACAGAGAATAAAGGCTCCTGATTGGATAGAATTTTAATCAGTACCTAGCCACCCAAAGGTTTGGTAGACTAATTACAACACATTTATACGGTCGATGTGGATGGATTTTTTTTTTTAAACAACGTAGTGTGGATGAAGTTTTTTAACCCAAACCTGAAAGGGTAAGATATTCGGTTTACAAATACCCGACAATGTGTGTACATGGCCTTATGTCTGTGAAAGGCACTATATAAATAAATTACTTACTTACTTACTAATATTGAGTGCACGTTTTACAACATCATAAAGTTTTAAAACATGCTATTGCGATGACACTTCCAGGGCTCCGTAAAAAATGCCTGTTTTTACAAATAAAAATGGAATATTTTACAAAGCACATTTATCTTTAAACCAACACACGACCCACGTCACATTAACGTGTTGGTTTACATAATGGATTACTGACCCAATCACTGTTTAGCACTTTTACCCCAGAATGCTTTGCGGTCTGTGTTGTTACAAAACCTCAGAATTAGTGCCTTATTCAACATTAAAAATATATATGTTATATTTTAACTTTGTACAAATGACAGAATTGACATTAATGAAGTTATTCTATCAGTATTGTCAAAAAAACATAAGTTAGTATGACTTTATTTTTCAAGACCTCCGCCTGACCGGAGTGTTGAAATTGATAGGACGCTGGTCTTATGGCTGCTCTTGGTGTGCCTCTTGTGGTGAGAGTGCTGTTGTAAACAAGAGCTTCCAGCAAGGGCAGAATGTTGAAAGAACAATTATTATATTAGTAAAGAGTTGATTTTGTGCTTGCAGGATTTATCTGTGCTGCTTCCTGCAGGGGGCAGTATGGTCAAACATTTCTTTATTCTATAGGTCTTTTACCGCTTTTGTGTTAAAATCAATTTCAGCTCTTTAGTAACTGCAAATGTCCCCATAGACAAACACCAGAATTATCGATTATCTGTAACTTCCGATACATTTTTGGGTGGTTTATCGGTTTATCTTTATCAAGATAACTTTTCAGTTATCTTATCTGTTATCGAAGTTAATTTTTTGGTTATCTGTGCCTACCACTGGTAATGAGTCATTCATGTCATCAGGAGAGTCGTCAAGGGAGCCATCAGGAGAGGCCTCCGTCCCATCATTAGGAGGGACAGCTGCCCTGCCATTAGGAGGGTGCTAAGTAGAGCACAATAGTTGTTAATTAGAGCTATTGTTTAGTCACTAGCCTATAGCAGTCTGCCTCTCGGTAGGAGGGGTCTGGTTAGGTTTTAAAAAACTCCAGCTTTTGTTGGCTTCTGTTTATTCTTCTCTACAAGAGTCAAGACAGAAGTCAGACTACCACACGCAAGAAATTTTAGCTGAGGAAGCTTCTGTGATTTGAAGCGAAACGTCCTCGGCATCAAGCAAACCCAGTCCAGTTCGAAGATTCAAGCTTCTCTACTACTTCTACCTACTTACATCTACCCAACTTAGCTACTACTACTGATAATGATAATAAAGTCACAGCGACATAATATAACCTATGTCACTACCCCTATAGGCAAAGTATAAGTGTGCCACGTTGACTCTAATTCTGACGTCATTTGGGACAGGAGATGGAACGTGTACGAGGCTGTCCATAAAGTATCATACCTTTTTATTTTTTTTAAACTATATGGATTGTTCATTATGTTTTCACGTCAGACAAGCTTGAAACCTCGTGCGCATGTGTGAGTTTTTCCACGCCGGTCGGGTGCCGTCATTCGCCTGTGAACACACCTTGTGGAAGAGTGGTCCGCCCCGTCGTCGGAATTTTCATTGTCTGGAAATGGCGGAATAGATTGGAGTTTTTTCCATCAGAATTTTTTTCAGAAGCTGTTAGAGACTGGCAGCTGGAAACTATTCGAAAAATTATCTGGCTTTTCGGTGAAAATTTTAGGGCTTCACAGAGAATAAGGTCTGTTAGTACCCTTTAAGGACCCCTTTAAGGACGCTCACGGCGGAGGCTTCGCGTGTCACGACCGATCGCTTTGGAATCGAGACAAAGGAACACCTACGTTTCGGCGTGTCAGAGGACAGGTTTGGACATGTCCAGCTCTCCCACAATTTCACTGATACTTACTGGACTGGTAAGCATTGAAAGCCGAGATAGACATGTCCAAACTTGTCCTCTGACACGCCGAAACGGAGGTGTTCCTTTGTCTCGCTTCCAAAGCGAATCGGTCATGAAGCACAAAGCCTCCGTGCAGCTTTCCATGACAAAATCTCTTGTTAAAAGTGAAATCTGCCGGAAAATGGCTGATGTCCAGCTCTTGTGATAACCAAAGAAAGAGTACACGATGGTCTCGTATCCACAGAGCCATCCGTTTAGAAATGGTCCGGTGGCTTGGGCCGTGTTGTCGCAGCTCGGAGCGCAGCGCACTGAGCGTCCTTAAAGGGATCCTTAAAGGTGTACTAACAGACCTTATTCTCTGTGAAGCCCGTAAAATTTTCACTGAAAGCCAGATAAATTTTTCGAATGGTTTCCAGGTGCCAGTCTCTAACAGCTTCTGAAAAAAGTCTGATGGAAAAAAACTCCAAATCATTCCGCCATTTCCAGACAATGAAAATCCGACGACGGGGCGGGACCACTCCTTCCACAAGGCGTGCTCACAGGCGAATGATGTCACTGACAGGCGTGGAAAAACTCACGCATGCGCACGAGGGTTCAAGCATGTCTGACGTAAAAACATATGAATGAAATCCATATAGTTTAAAAAAATAAATAAAAAGGTACGATACTTTATGGACAGACCTCATATACACACACACACACACACACACAACACACACACACACACACCCACACACACACACACACAACACACCACACACACACACACACACCACACACACCACACACACACACACACATCCCTTAGTACATATGTAGATTAGTGTACTTTTTCCCCTCTATTCTCCATTTAATATATGGAGGGCATCTAGTGTAAAACTGGTACATCTGGTGTAAACATGCAGATCCACCTTGGATGCTGTGGAGACGCCGAGTGACAACACGGGAGCAGCTCAAGGGTCTTACTAGGTGTAGTTTTTTCCACTACTATACTGGTTTGTCTTAACTGTGTGTCAGTCTTAGAACTTAGCTGTTGTGAGTTTGTTTATGAGGGATATAAGACATTCTAAATATTACCCATATTAAATATGACCACTAATAAATGCTGTAAACAGGCCTTCAAACTACAACGCTTTTCAATTCATTAATTCAAAGTAAAATTACCATTCTTGAACTGCTTGTATCTAAATGAAATACTAATAACATTTCTTGTCAGGACGTGTGTCACATAACAATATGTATCTTTCAGACAAAAAAAAATCCATTTCTGTCAGCTATATTTCACACTATACGTTATCGCTAACGCTGCCTTCAACAAGCTAAGCTATAGTGGACAAATTCTTCAGCCAAACTGGGGCAAACTGATGATTTTCAACATGATTTCTCATGACGTCAGCCCGTCCATCAAACATCAATGATGAATATTGACATCCTGTGGTTGGAGACAGCGAGGCCACACCCACAAGTTACTTTAATCTGTGTCTCTGATGTTCAGAGGAAGACCTGCAGCATCAACTGCAGAGCCTCCACAGGTTTGATCTTAATGTGACTAATGTTGAAAAAAGTGAACGTGTGCCTGATTACCGCCTGCATTTACTGAGTCGTTGCTCACTACTATCATCTGGGGAGGTGATGGTCTAGTGGTTAAGCGTTGGGCTTGAGACCAGAGGATCCTCGGTTCAAATCCCAGCATGACTGGAAAATCACTAAGGGCCCTTGGGGAAGGTCTTTAATCCCCTAGTTGCTCCCGGTGTGTAGTGACTCCTTGTATGACATCGGGGTGAATGTGAATGTTACTGTAAAGTGTCTGATGCAGAGGGAAAAGTGTGATAAGATTAGGCTTAAAACTTTCCTTTTTGCTAAAGCTTATAGTTAGGGCTGGATAGGTGACCCTGAACCATCCCTTAGTTATGCTGCTATAGACTTAGACTGCTGGGGGGTTCCCATGATGCACTGAGTGTTTCTTTCTCTTTTTGCTCTGTATGCACCACTCTGCATTTAATCATTAGTGATTGATCTCTGCTCCCCTCCACAGCATGTCTTTTTCCTGGTTCTCTCCCTCAGCCCCAACCAGTCCCAGCAGAAGACTGCCCCTCCCTGAGCCTGGTTCTGCTGGAGGTTTCTTCCTGTTAAAAGGGAGTTTTTCCTTCCCACTGTAGCCAAGTGCTTGCTCACAGGGGGGTTTTGACCGTTGGGGTTTTACATAATTATTGTATGGCCTTGCCTTACAATATAAAGCGCCTTGGGCAACTGTTTGTTGTGATTTGGCGCTATATAAAAAAATTGATTGATTGATTGATTGATTGATATAAATGCAGTCCATTTACCATTTACCATGGTGTTCTGGAGAACATTGTGATAGAAAGATCCTTAAAAGCTATTTGAGACCGGATGGTCACACATTTCCCATGTATGCAAGGATTTACGTTGGAACTATGTCCAAAGTAATCACTTCATTATCCCCCATTTTTTATCTCTTGTGACTGGCTGATAAAAGGACTTAACTGATCCAGACACAACCTTTAAGGCAGAAACAGCAATGAAGAGCAAAGAAATGTTAGCAGATCACCTTTACTGATGAGGGGAAGCAGGTCTGTGGATGAGCTGAAGGCTGGTTTCACTGGCCGTGGACAGACGGAGGACAGCTTCTGCAGTGAAGTGACAGCTTGTGATTGCACAGTGTAGAATTATTGGTGGAAGAAGCAGACTGAGATGAAACTCTGACAGGACCTGTAAAATTTGAACTTTATGATTACAGCGCATTCATTTCTGCAGAAATCAAGTTTCCCAGTCTGTCAAAGCTGCATTAATGTCCCGCATGTGGCCGACTTGAGAAACCAGCGGTGCCTTAAGACAAGGACATATATAGTGATATTCAGCTCGTGTGTGCAATTCTTCATCTAATGAGCTCGAATGTATAAAATGTCTGCATGACACGGAGTTCTGCAAACCAGGACGCTCTGTCAGTATATTTGACTGACATTACATCTGACACAACTTACTCCCATGGATTATTTACCATACTGTTCCAAACATATGATCACAGTGCATCATTTTCCATTCACAGCAACACTCAATGACAGATGACAGATACAGCAAACACCAGCAACTCCAGACAATTCGGGACCATCCGCATGCCCAGGTGTCCACTGGGCAGGAGGCGGGGGTAACAGGGGAAAACAGTTTTCCTCAAGGAGGACTGGTACCGGGGAAGTAGCTCATGGCAACAATCGTAAGCACAATGCGGAGGTTAGCGATTTAGCCTTGGTTTTACTAAAAAAGTCTGCGAGGTCGTGATAACACAGAGGAACCCCGGTGAGAGCAGGATTAAGCACCGACCCGCACAGGAACTAATTTGTCCTTCGGACCAATTTAAGTGTGGACAGTGCATCTTTAACCAGGGGTGCCCCAAAGTAGCTGAATGAGTCATTTTATAGAATACGTGAAAACTTATTATCTCAGAGTGATCTTCTGCAGTAATCAGCCGGACTGAGTCAGTGCGGTGAGTGATACGACCGAGCTCATGGCCGTCCACGGCATGCATCACCAGAGGATGTGGGAGACGGTATAGTTTAAGATGCAGGGACCTGGCGAGAGAAGATTGCAACAAATTAGCGTCTGAGCCAGAATCAATGAACATTGGCACCGCACAGGATGAGTACTCTGAGATAAACCTGGCTGTAATCACATTTTGAGGAGGTACAGAAAAAATGGAATTCTGGCTCACCCGCAGTACCGGCCGTCACTGCGCGAGGGCACCCCTGGATTGACACTCAGTGACCACATGTCCAGCCTGCCCACAGAAAAACAAAGGCTCAGGTCTTTACTGCACTGCCATTCCTCTGCAGTTAGCCAGGTACAACCCAGCTGCATGGGCTTTTCCGTGGAAGGACGAAGAGTGCTGGAGCCAGGAGGAGGAGACCCAGCCTGGAGGTGTCTCAGTGCATTGGGCCAGGAGGCACACGTCCTGTCGAGGCTGGTCCACCAGCTGGCGGTCGGTGTGGATGGCGAGTGCAATGAGCTCATCCAAATTTTCCAGACGTTCCATTGCGACAAGCTGATTCTGGATCTGGTCAGAGAGGCCCTAGAAAAACACGTCATGGAGTGCCGCCGGGTCCCATTTGCTCTTTGCTGCCAGGATGCAGAAGTCGATAGCAAAGTCAGCAACTCATCTGCTTCCGTGCCAGAGCCACATGAGGGAACAGGCCACCTCACGTCCCTGTGACATGTGCTGGAAAACTTGGAGAAGAGCAGTCGTGAACGCCTGGAGAGAGTCACATTACGGTGACTGCCTGCTCCACTCTGCCGAGGCCCACGCTGCTGCCTGGCCGGTCAGGTGAGTAATGATGAATGCTATCTTCGTCTGTCTCACAGCAGCTACAAGCTGATTGATCTGTGAGGTCACAGAGGTCATGAAAGTGTCTTGCCATTTGGCGAGGTCGCTGATGATCTTCTTGTTCTGCTAGCTGGTGGCTATGGTAATGAACCGCTAGCTGGAATGCATTTGAGTCCACTGTGTCCATTGTTGGCCAGATCATTCTAGCAGGTTTGGCAGATAGAAACGTCTGGACACAATTGCAGGACTCGACACAGTAGCTCTGGTTAGTAAAAGCATTTACTGAAAGATTCAGTTGGGTTCAGTACACAGCAAGGCAGTCCAAAATAAGCAAAGAGATCAAAAACATCAGGTGTAAGGCGTGGTCGATACAAACAGGCAGGTGGTCAAAACACAACATAGTAGCAGGACTTGGAAACATGGAACACGGAGCAAAATGCGAATTTGTGAGTATACCACGGAGTCAGGCACTTCTGATTTAAGGCTCTCTTTTTCAGAGGAGCTACAGCATCCAAAGTTGTCTTCAATGAGGATGTAAAACTATTGACGAGATACAGCAGAGCATTAGAGCATGCCATAGGTATTAAAGGCACTGCGCTGCGGTGGTTTGAATCATATTTATGATTGTAATTCATTATATCAGGTTGTCCTAAAAGTTCCCTAAAAAGCCTTCAGTTAATTCAAAATGCTGCAGCTAGAGTACTGACGGGGACTAGAAGGAGAGAGCATATCTCACCCATATTGGCCTCTCTTCATTGGCTTCCTGTTAATTCTAGAATAGAATTTAAAATTCTTCTTCTTACTTATAAGGTTTTGAATAATCAGGTCCCATCTTATCTTAGGGACCTCATAGTACCATATCACCCCAATAGAGCGCTTCGCTCTCAGACTGCAGGCTTACTTGTAGTTCCTAGGGTTTGTAAGAGTAGAATGGGAGGCAGAGCCTTCAGCTTTCAGGCTCCTCTCCTGTGGAACCAGCTCCCAATTCAGATCAGGGAGACAGACACCCTCTCTACTTTTAAGATTAGGCTTAAAACTTTCCTTTTTGCTAAAGCTTATAGTTAGGGCTGGATCAGGTGACCCTGAACCATCCCTTAGTTATGCTGCTATAGACTTAGACTGGGGGGTTCCCATGATGCACTGTGTTTCTTTCTTTTGCTCTGTATGCACCACTCTGCATTTAATCATTAGTGATTGATCTCTGCTCCCCTCCACAGCATGTCTTTTTCCTGGTTCTCTCCCTCAGCCCCAAGCAGTCCCAGCAGAAGACTGCCCCTCCCTCAGCCTGGTTCTGCTGGAGGTTTCTTCCTGTTAAAAGGGAGTTTTTCCTTCCCACTGTAGCCAAGTGCTTGCTCACAGGGGGTCGTTTTGACCGTTGGGTTTTTCTGTAATTACTGTATGGCCTTGCCTTACAATATAAAGCGCCTTGGGGCAACTGTTTGTTGTGATTTGGCGCTATATAAATAAAATTGATTTGATTTGATTTGAAATAAAAACATACAGTAGTGTTCAGAATAATAGTAGTGCTATGTGACTAAAAAGATTAATCCAGGTTTTTTCCAGTAGGCCAGAAGTGGGACACACAGAATCTGCAAACATGAAAAAAAAGTCATCCTGTCATTGGAACACCAACAGGGCGGCCAAAGAGCAATGATTTTTGTTGAGTCCTAAGTAGGTCATTAGAAAAGAGCAGCTTTAACCACAGACACACTTTTAGCCGAGTATTGATGTTGTCCTCAGGACTTCAGCAGCCCTTTAACTACAGTGGGCACGTCAATTATTTACTTAGCAAGGATACAAGGAGTATGGGGAGGAGACATGTGGGTCTGAAAAAAAATAATAACGAGATGGAGGTGGGGGGGTGGAGGGAGTGGGCAGAGAAACTGAGTAAACATGAGAAGGAATGAGAGAAGGAAAAATATGTACAAGTAAACGCTGCCAGACGAGAAGATCACACAGACAGAATATCAAGCAGAGAAAGGCCACTTTCCCTCTGTGAGGGAAAAGGACATTAGGCTAGGAAGAAACAGAAATAGATTTCAGAGGAAATGGGAATAAAATATGCCTCCATTTAACTGCTTCTTCCACACGGTGCAGATCCATTACCGGTGCCATCAGTGCGGTCGGACGGCAGTAACAGGAACCGTCAAAAACAGAGGCATTGCAGCGTAGGACAGATCTGTGATCGCATCCCCAAGGACGTCTGACTGATACATTCAGTCTCACTTCATCTCCCAGACTGATTTTTTTTTACATCACTAATTAATAACTCAAATTGCTGCCGTACGTTCAAAACTCGACACTTCCAAGTATTTTTCTGAATGACGCTAAAGACCCCGCGGGGTTCCGATCTTCTTCACAAACACTCGTGATTGCTGCCAAGATCCATTTTCCTGCTTTCATTTTCGACTTCCTCCGACACAGCAGCCCGGGCCCAGATTACATTCCCTGGACTCTGACCCATTTTGAAGTAGAGTCAAGGTATTTCAAGGGTATTTATTTTGACTGCAGGCGTGCAGTACTGCGGTCTGAGTTTGTGTGTATTTCTGCTGCCTTTCAATGTGAGTTTTAAATCTCTGGAAATGTGGCAGTGCATTCTGAAAGGGGCCTTTGGAAGAATTCCCATTTGTTATCGCGTGCCTCGGGAAAGATACAAGTGAAGCTTGAAACTGGGCTACCTTAAATTTGTAATGTAGGATGTTAAATCTGGCAGTAGTGCTCAGATAATGGATGGTACATCCAAAACTTGTAATTCTGTCCCAGGGGCACAGCAATAAGACACGTTAATTATTAAAACGTGTTGACATTCCGCTTTAACAGACTAATCTCACTCCTTAGACGGGGCAAATCAATTCCAACCCTACCTGATTTCCACCGTCCGCTTGTAATCACTACCTGATTAACACTTCGCAAAGCGTCTCAGCAGACAATCAATGGATTGAACAGGAAAAGTAGCAAAGTAGCGGCAGGCTGCTTTAAGGGATGCTACTTAAGCATCCTTAATCAAGACAGGAATCAGCAAGATGGTAGATATTATGTGAGATCTTGTGTGAGGAGAAGTCTTATTACAGCAACCCTTTAAGGTGTTTCTGTCCATCAAGGCTTTACTATATTAGAGCTTAAAGAGGCTGCAACTCTACTTTGAATTTACAGTATTTTCTGTATTAATTTGTGCCTAAATTCAGCTCACAGACTGTCGTGTTTTGGTGGCGAGCTCTTCATGCTGATGTTCCAGTTCTGAAGTGAAGCATGAACCCATTTTGATGCACCACTCGACTCTTCTTTAAGCCTCTTTCCTGCAGCGATGCAGTGCAACAGGCGCAGCTTTGAGTCCATCTTAAATAAACTGTTTTAAATCAGTACAGGTCCATCCAGTTCTTTCTTTTGAAAAATCTAATTTCCTCAACAGTACTATCTTCTCTACTCTTTGTAAAAATGGCACAGGAAATTAGGGCTATCGACCAAACTACATCTACCCACCAACATCTACCTACCTACATCTACCCACCTACTTCTACCTACCTACATCTACCCAACTACATCTACCTACCTATATCTACCCAACTACATCTACCCAACAACATCTACCTACCTACATCTACCTACCACTACCCAACAACATCTACCTACCTACATCTACCCACCTACTTCTACCTACCTACTTCTACCCAACTACATCTACCTACCTATATCTACCAAGCTACATCTACCTACCTATATCTACCCAACTACTTCTACCTACCTATATCTACCCAACTACAACTACCTACCTATATCTACCCAGCTACATCTACCTACCTATATCTACCTAACTACTTCTACCTACCTATATCTACCCAACTACATCTACCCAACAACATCTACCTACCTACATCTACCCACCTACTTCTACCTCCCTCACCAGTATTCCCATTCTCTGCCACAACATTCCCCTGTCCACCTCCGTCACCAACCTTGGAGTCAGATTTGACCCACATCTCACCTTTGACACCCACATCCGCCACCTATGCAAAGTCGCCTTCCATCACCTCAAAACATAGCCAAACTCCGCCCCTCCCTTTTCCAACCGGATGCTGAGAGGTTGGTCCATGCTTTTGTCTCCTCCAGGTTGGACTATTGCAATACCTCCTCGTCGGGACCCCTGGTAAAAACCTGCAAAAGCTACAGCACATTCAGAACTGTGCTGCCCCGGTCCTGATGAGGAGGTGCACGTTTGACCACATCACCCCTGTCCTCAGATCCCTCCACTGGCTGTCCATCAAATACAGAATAGAGTACAAACTCTGCCTCCTGACTTATCAGTGCATGCACGGAACCGCCCCTGCCTACCTCAGTGAACTCCTCACCCCACACACCACCTCAAGACCATTACTTAAAAAGCCATCACTTGACCCAGCTACCTTAGCTAATTATAGGCCAACCTCAAACCTTCCTTTTCTCTCAAAATTCTTGAAAGGGTAGTTGTAAAACAGCTAACTGATCATCTGCAGAGGAATGGTCTATTTGCAGAGTTTCAGTCTGGTTTTAGAATTCATCATAGTACAGAAACAGCATTAGTGAAGGTTACAAATGATCTTCTTATGGCCTCAGACAGTGGACTCATCTCTGTGCTTGTTCTGTTAGACCTCAGTGCTGCTTTGATACTGTTGACCATAAATTTTATTACAGAGATTAGAGCATGCCATAGGTAAAGGCACTGCGCTGTGGTGGTTTCAATCATATTTATCTAATAGATTACAATTTGTTCATGCAAATGGGGAATCTTCTTCACAGACTAAGGTTAATTATGGAGTTCCACAAGGTTCTGTGCTAGGACCAATTTTATTCACTTTATACATGTTTCCCTTAGGCAGTATTATTAGACGGCATTGCTTAAATTTTAATTGTTACGCAGATGATACCCAGCTTTATCTATCCATGAAGCCAGAGGACACCACACAATTAGCTAAACTGCAGGACTGTCTTACAGACATAAAGACATGGATGACCTCTAATTTCCTGCATTTAAACTCAGATAAAACTGAAGTTATTGTACTTGGCCCCACAAATCTTAGAAACATTGTGTCTAACCAGATCCTTACTCTGGATGGCATTACCCTGACCTCTAGTAATACTGTGAGAAATCTTGGAGTCATTTTTGATCAGGATATGTCCTTGCGCATATTAAACAAATATGTAGGACTGCTTTTTTGCATTTGCGCAATATCTCTAAAATTAGAAAGGTCTTGTCTCAGAGTGATGCTGAAAACTAATTCATGCATTTATTTCCTCTAGGCTGGACTATTGTAATCATTATTATCAGGTTGTCCTAAAAGTTCCCTGAAAAGCCTTCAGTTAATTCAAAAGCTGCAGCTAGAGTACTGACAGGGACTAGAAGGAGAGAGCATATCTCACCCATATTGGCCTCTCTTCATTGGCTTCCTGTTAATTCTAGAATAGAATTTAAAATCTTCTTCTTACTTATAAGGTTTGAATAATCAGGTCCCATCTTATCCTAGGGACCTCATAGTACCATATCACCCCAATAGAGCGCTTCGCTCTCACACTGCAGGCTTACTTGTAGTTCCTAGGGTTTGTAAGAGTAGAATGGGAGGCAGAGCCTTCACCTTTCAGGCTCCTCTCCTCTGGAACCAGCTCCCAATTCAGATCAGGGAGACAGACACCCTCTCTACTTTTAAGATTAGGCTTAAAACTTTCCTTTTTGCTAAAGCTTATAGTTAGGGCTGGATCAGGTGACCCTGAACCATCCCTTAGTTATGCTGCTATAGACGTAGACTGCTGGGGGTTCCCATGATCACTGTTTCTTTCTCTTTTTTGCTGTGTATGCACCACTCTGCATTTAATCATTAGTGATTGATCTCTGCTCTCTTCCACAGCATGTCTTTTTCCTGGTTCTCTCCCTCAGCCCCAACCAGTCCCGCAGAAGACTGCCCCTCCCTGAGCCTGGTTCTGCTGGAGGTTTCTTCCTGTTAAAAGGGAGTTTTTCCTTCCCACTGTTGCCAAGTGCTTGCTCACAGGGGGTCGTTTTGACCGTTGGGTTTTTCTGTAAATATTGTATGGCTTTGCCTTACAGTATAAAGCGCCTTGGGGCAACTGTTTGTTGTGATTTGGTGCTATATAAATAAAATTGATTTGATTTGATTTGATCATAAAAGGTCCAACAAGAGTAACAAATCAATCTAAAACCACAGTTGATCTTATTTTTACTAATAAACCTGAGAGAATTGTGAAGACTTTTAATCTCATTTCTGGTCTTTCTGATCACAATTTTATCTTCTGTGTGAGAAAGCTAAAAAGACAACCATGGGCCCTTCAAACAAGGATATATCCTACACCTTTATCCCTAAAGGCGTGCAACAACACTTGAAAAATGAACTCGAAGAACTAAATTGGTCTAATGTATTGCATTAAAAAAAAATCACTGAAAACAGGACTTACAAGTGACCGCCAGATCTTTATGGCACTGAGAAATAAGGTCATCATCTACTGCGTAAAGCAAAGGCAAACTTCTTTATTGATTCAATTAATAAAGCAAATGGAAATGGAAATTGGTATGGAACATCTAAACAAGTTATTAAGACGAGATAAGAAACAAGTAGATAGATAGATAGATATAGACAGATATATACTTTCAATGTCCCCATGGGGAAATTTGTCTTGGACTTCTCAAAAATCATGACCCATACAAAGATACAGAACAAGACATAAACAGTTCATAACAATAATAAATAAATAAATACATAATAAAGAATAAAAATAAATAAAAAAAACATACAAGTACTAAAACCTCCTAATGTGCCTGATTGTTAGCCAGTGTTTGTTATGATATTGTTAAGGGCTATGATTGATATAGGAACAAAAGAGTTCCTATATCAATTCAGTCTGCAATGGGGGACTCTGAAACGCCGGCTCCGATGGTAGCAACTCGTATTGCGTGGCAGAACATGGGAGGAGTCAGAAAGAATTCTGTCCGCTTGCTTCATCACGCACTGATCACAAATTGACTGAGGATTGTTATACTGTTTCAAACCAATGATTTTCATTGCTGTGACAACAGGTAGTTTAATTTTAATCTTAAGGACACAGGAAGGTTCCCAACCCAAGTGGTTATGCCATATCTTAGAATGCTTTCAAGAACTGCCTGATAAAACAGTAACATAATGTTTTTGGTCGACTCCATGAAACGCAAACGCCGTAGAAACTAGAGTCGTTGATTTCAAGCGGGAACATAACCAGTCAACATGAGTGTCCCATGTAAGGGAACTGTCCTATACAGTAACAAAAGTAACAAAAGATTTACAGCTCCAGATTAATGGTGCTATAACTGACAAATTCGAATAATTGTTAATGGTTTTAATAGATTCTTTATTGACTCAATTGAAGAAATAACACAGCGATTAAAATGTCCAGACATTTTATGTCATCCTATAGATACCAGTTAACCAATTTTCTACATAAATGAAATATCAGTGTCTGATGTGTTAAAAATAATATCAGCTCTAACAAACTCAAGAGCCAAAGATACTTTTGGTCTGTGTAGTCATTTCTTAAAGTTGCACAAAGATTCCTTCGCAGGCCCGATTGCGCATCTGGTGAATCTGTCAATAAAACAAAGTATAGTGCCAACAACATGGAAACGTGCTGTGTTTAAGGCAGGGGACAAAACAAAGCCTGAGAACTACCAACCAATAAGTATCTTGCCAATAACATCAAAAATAGCTGAGAAATGGGTTGCCACACGGCTAACTGATTATTTAAATAACAGTCAAACTTCTCTCCCTCCAATGTAGTTGGTTTTAGGAACATCATTCCACTGATACAGCCGTTTGTTACTTCCAAGAAACTGTGAAGCATCTGCTATATTAGGGTGGCTTTGTGGGTGCTGTGTTCCTTGATTTGAAACGTGCCTTTGACCACCATTAATCATACCGGGGAGGGGGTCTGAGACACGCTTTGGGGGTACTCAGGTCAAAGCAGTTTCAGTCTTTTGTTCATGGTAATGAGCAGTGGTGGGCACACTTCCGATAAACCGATAACAGATAATTATCGAAGATAATGCTTTCATTATCGGATTATCTTTTAGATAAATTTAAAAACCATTATCAGACTAATTATCTTCCAATTTTAACCACTCATTTTAGACAAGTTATTTAAAATTATTGTCATGTCTGAAGTTTATAAAGTGAAAATATCAGATATATGTTTTCGTTTTAAAGTAATGTGCTAATTTTAAGGTTTTGTGAGCACATGCTGTGCCAGGCAGCAATGCATTATGGGTAGCATAAGGTAATCTCAGACGTTCATGACAGTACAAATTCATTTCAGACTCTCTGTTCAGGGTCCACAGATAACAGCATTAAACTCTACTGCCTAAAACTCTCGTGAATATATTCTCTGGGTTTATAGACGTTAGTGTATTTGCGTTTGTTAAATTCCATGCATCTTAAATGTAGGAGACACAGATTATCTGGAATTTTGTTTGACATTTTTTCAAGGCCGCTCCTGCCATCTACTGGCCAGGAGTGTTCATGGCAGTATTAACGTCTGGGTACATGGCTGCTCTCAAAGTGTTGGTATGTCCATTGTCCAGGCGCTTTTTGTGTGCATATATTTGTTAACTTTGTATTCTAAAACTACGGTACGGTTAGAAGTAATTCCGACTCCTTACTCCACACGAACGAGGTTGGCACCATGTTTTTAGTTTTTGTGGAAGTGACGACAAGAGAATAAGGCTCCTGATTGGATAGAATTTTAATCAGTACCAGCCACCCAAAGGTTGGTAGACTAATTACAACACATTTATACGGTTCGATGTGGATGGATTTTTTTTTTTAAACAACGTAGTGTGGATGAAGTTTTTTACCCAAACTGAAAGGGTAAGATATTCGGTTTTACAAATACCCGACAATGTGTGTACATGGCCTTATGTCTGTGAAAGGCACTATATAAATAAATTTACTTACTTACTTACTAATATTGAGTGCACGTTTTACAACATCATAAAAGTTTTAAAACATGCTATTGCGATGACACTTCCAGGGCTCCGTAAAAATGCCTGTTTTTACAAATAAAAATGGAATATTTTACAAAAGCACATTTATCTTTAAACCAACACACGACCCACGTCACATTAACGTGTTGGTTTACATAATGGATTACTGAACCAATCACTGTTTAGCACTTTTACCCAGAATGCTTTGCGGTCTGTGTTTGTTACAAAACCTCAGAATTAGTGCCTTATTCAACATTAAAATATATATGTTATATTTTAACTTTGTACAAATGACAGAATTGACATTAATGAAGTTATTCTATCAGTATTTTCAAAAAAACATAAGTTAGTATGACTTTATTTTTCAAGACCTCCGCCTGACCGGAGTGTTGAAATTGATAGGACGCTGGTCTTATGGCTGCTCTTGGTGTGCCTCTGTGGTGAGAGTGCTGTTGTAAACAAGAGCTTCCAGCAAGGGCAGAATGTTGAAAGAAAAATTATTATGATTAGTAAAGAGTTGATTTTGTGCTTGCAGGATTTATCTGTGCTGCTTCCTGCAGGGGGCAGTATGGTCAAACATTCTTTATTCTATAGGTCTTTTACCGCTTTTGTGTTAAAAATCAATTTCAGCTCTTTAGTAACTGCAAATGTCCCATAGACAACACCAGAATTTATCGATTATCTGTAACTTCCGATACATTTTTGGGTGGTTTATCGGTTTATCTTTATCAAAGATAACTTTTCAGTTATCTTATCTGTTATCGAAGTTAATTTTTTGGTTATCTGTGCCTACCACTGGTAATGAGTCATTCATGTCATCAGGAGAGTCGTCAAGGGAGCCATCAGGAGAGGCCTCCGTCCCATCATTAGGAGGGACAGCTGCCCTGCCATTAGGAGGGTGCTAAGTAGAGCACAATAGTTGTTAATTAGAGCTATTGTTTAGTCACTAGCCTATAGCAGTCTGCCTCTCGGTAGGAGGGGTCTGGTTAGGTTTAAAAAACTCCAGCTTTTGTTGGCTTCTGTTTATTCTTCTCTACAAGAGTCAAGACAGAAGTCAGACTACCACAGCAAGAATTTTAGCTGAGGAAGCTTCTGTGATTTGAAGCGAAACGTCCTCGCATCAAGCAACCCAGTCCAGTCGAAGATTCAAGCTTCTCTACTACTTCTACCTACTTACATCTACCCAACTTAGCTACTACTACTGATAATGATAATAAAGTCACAGCGACATAATATAACCTATGTCACTACCCATATGGCAAAGTATAAGTGTGCCACGTTTGACTCAATTCTGACGTCATTTGGACAGGAGATGGACGTGTACGAGGTCTGTCCATAAAGTATCATACCTTTTTATTTTTTTTAAACTATATGGATTTGATTCATATGTTTTCACGTCAGACAAGCTTGAACCCTCGTGCGCATGTGTGAGTTTTTCCACGCCTGTCGGGTGCCGTCATTCGCCTGTGAACACACCTTGTGGAAGGAGTGGTCCCGCCCCGTCGTCGGATTTTCATTGTCTGGAAATGGCGGAATGATTTGGAGTTTTTTTCCATCAGAATTTTTTCAGAAGCTGTTAGAGACTGGCAGCTGGAAACTATTCGAAAAATTTATCTGGCTTTCGGTGAAAATTTTACGGGCTTCACAGAGAATAAGGTCTGTTAGTACACCTTTAAGGACCCCTTTAAGGACGCTCAGCGCGGAGGCTTCGCGTGTCACGACCGATTCGCTTTGGAATCGAGACAAAGGAACACCTACGTTTCGGCGTGTCAGAGGACAGGTTTGGACATGTCCAGCTCTCCACAATTTCACTGATACTTACTGGACTGGTAAGCATTGAAAGCCGAGATAGACATGTCCAAACTTGTCCTCTGACACGCCGAAACGGAGGTGTTCCTTTGTCTCGCTTCCAAAGCGAATCGGTCATGAAGCACAAAGCCTCCGTGCAGCTTTCCATGACAAAATCTCTTGTTAAAAGTGAAATCTGCCGGAAAATGGCTGATGTCCAGCTCTTGTGATAACCAAAGAAAGAGTACACGATGGTCTCGTATCCACAGAGCCATCCGTTTAGAAATGGTCCGGTGGCTTGGGCCGTGTTGTCGCAGCTCGGAGCGCAGCGCACTGAGCGTCCTTAAAGGGATCCTTAAAGGTGTACTAACAGACCTTATTCTCTGTGAAGCCCGTAAAATTTTCACTGAAAGCCAGATAAATTTTTCGAATGGTTTCCAGGTGCCAGTCTCTAACAGCTTCTGAAAAAAGTCTGATGGAAAAAAACTCCAAATCATTCCGCCATTTCCAGACAATGAAAATCCGACGACGGGGCGGGACCACTCCTTCCACAAGGCGTGCTCACAGGCGAATGATGTCACTGACAGGCGTGGAAAAACTCACGCATGCGCACGAGGGTTCAAGCATGTCTGACGTAAAAACATATGAATGAAATCCATATAGTTTAAAAAAATAAATAAAAAGGTACGATACTTTATGGACAGACCTCATATACACACACACACACACACACACACACACACACACACACACACACACACACACACACACACACACACACACACACACACACACACACACACACACACACACACACACACATCCCTTAGTACATATGTAGATTAGTGTACTTTTTCCCCTCTATTCTCCATTTAATATATGGAGGGCATCTAGTGTAAAACTGGTACATCTGGTGTAAACATGCAGATCCACCTTGGATCTGCTGTGGAGACGCCGAGTGACAACACGGGAGCAGCTCAAGGGTCTTACTAGGTGTAGTTTTTTCCACTACTATACTGGTTTGTCTTAACTGTGTGTCAGTCTTAGAACTTAGCTGTTGTGAGTTTGTTTATGAGGGATATAAGACATTCTAAATATTACCCATATTAAATATGACCACTAATAAATGCTGTAAACAGGCCTTCAAACTACAACGCTTTTCAATTCATTAATTCAAAGTAAAATTACCATTCTTGAACTGCTTGTATCTAAATGAAATACTAATAACATTTCTTGTCAGGACGTGTGTCACATAACAATATGTATCTTTCAGACACAAAAAAAAATCCATTTCTGTCAGCTATATTTCACACTATACGTTATCGCTAACGCTGCCTTCAACAAGCTAAGCTATAGTGGACAAATTCTTCAGCCAAACTGGGGCAAACTGATGATTTTCAACATGATTTCTCATGACGTCAGCCCGTCCATCAAACATCAATGATGAATATTGACATCCTGTGGTTGGAGACAGCGAGGCCACACCCACAAGTTACTTTAATCTGTGTCTCTGATGTTCAGAGGAAGACCTGCAGCATCAACTGCAGAGCCTCCACAGGTTTGATCTCTTAATGTGACTAATGTTGAAAAAAGTGAACGTGTGCCTGATTACCGCCTGCATTTACTGAGTCGTTGCTCACTACTATCATCTGGGGAGGTGATGGTCTAGTGGTTAAGCGTTGGGCTTGAGACCAGAGGATCCTCGGTTCAAATCCCAGCATGACTGGAAAATCACTAAGGGCCCTTGGGGAAGGTCTTTAATCCCCTAGTTGCTCCCGGTGTGTAGTGACTCCTTGTATGACATCGGGGTGAATGTGAATGTTACTGTAAAGTGTCTGATGCAGAGGGAAAAGTGTGATAAGATTAGGCTTAAAACTTTCCTTTTTGCTAAAGCTTATAGTTAGGGCTGGATCAGGTGACCCTGAACCATCCCTTAGTTATGCTGCTATAGACGTAGACTGCTGGGGGGTTCCCATGATGCACTGAGTGTTTCTTTCTCTTTTTGCTCTGTATGCACCACTCTGCATTTAATCATTAGTGATCGATCTCTGCTCCCCTCCACAGCATGTCTTTTTCCTGGTTCTCTCCCTCAGCCCCAACCAGTCCCAGCAGAAGACTGCCCCTCCCTGAGCCTGGTTCTGCTGGAGGTTTCTTCCTGTTAAAAGGGAGTTTTTCCTTCCCACTGTAGCCAAGTGCTTGCTCACAGGGGGTCGTTTTGACCGTTGGGGTTTTACATAATTATTGTATGGCCTTGCCTTACAATATAAAGCGCCTTGGGGCAACTGTTTGTTGTGATTTGGCGCTATATAAAAAAATTGATTGATTGATTGATTGATATAAATGCAGTCCATTTACCATTTACCTGGTGTTCTGGAGAACATTGTGATAGAAAGATCCTTAAAAGCTATTTGAGACCGGATGGTCACACATTTCCCATGTATGCAAGGATTTACGTTGGAACTATGTCAAAGTAATCACTTCATTATCCCCCATTTTTATCTCTTGTGACTGGCTGATAAAAGGACTTAACTGATCCAGACACAACCTTTAAGGCAGAAACAGCAATGAAGAGCAAGAAATGTTAGCAGATCACCTTTACTGATGAGGGGAAGCAGGTCTGTGGATGAGCTGAAGGCTGGTTTCACTGGCCGTGGACAGACGGAGGACAGCTTCTGCAGTGAAGTGACAGCTTGTGATTGCACAGTGTAGAATTATTGGTGGAAGAAGCAGACTGAGATGAAAACTCTGACAGGACCTGTAAATTTGAACTTTATGATTACAGCAGCATTTCTGCAGAAATCAAGTTCCCAGTCTGTCAAAGCTGCATTAATGTCCCGCTGTGGCCGACTTGAGAACCAGCGGTGCCTTAAGACAAGGACATACTATAGTGGATATTCAGCTCGTGTGTGCAATTCTTCATCTAATGAGCTCGAATGTATAAATGTCTGCATGACACGGAGTTCTGCAAACCAGGACGGCTCTGTCAGTATATTTTGACTGACATTACATCTGACACAACTTACTCCCATGGATTATTTACCATACTGTTCCAAAACATATGATCACAGTGCATCATTTTCATTCACAGCAACACTCAATGACAGATGACAGATACAGCAAACACCAGCAACTCCAGACAATTCGGGACCATCCTCATGCCCCAGGTGTCACTGGGCAGGAGGCGGGGGTAACAGGGGAAAACAGTTTTCCTCAAGGAGGACTGGTACCGGGGAAGTAGCTCAATGGCACAATCGTAAGCACAATGCGGAGGTAGCGATTTAGCCTTGTTTTACTAAAAAGTCCTGCGGAGGTCGTGATAACACAGAGGAACCCCGGTGAGAGCAGGAATTAAGCACCGACCGCACAGGAACTAATTTGTCCTTCGGACCAATTTAAGTGTGGACAGTGCATCTTTACCAGGGGTGCCCCAAAGTAGCTGAATGAGTCATTTTATAGAATACGTGAAAACTTATTATCTCAGAGTGATCTTCTGCAGTAATCAGCCGGACTGAGTCAGTGCGGTGAGTGATACGACCGAGCTCATGGCCGTCCACGGCATGCATCACCAGAGGATGTGGGAGACGGTATAGTTTAAGATGCAGGGACCTGGCGAGAGAAGATTGCAACAATTAGCGTCTGAGCCAGAATCAATGAACATTGGCACCGCACAGGATGAGTACTCTGAGATAAACCTGGCTGTAATCACATTTTGAGGAGTACAGAAAAAATGGAATTCTGGCTCACCCGCAGTACCGGCCGTCACTGCGCGAGGGCACCCCTGGATTGACACTCAGTGCCCACATGTCCAGCCTGCCCACAGAAAAAACAAAGGCTCAGGTCTTTACTGCACTGCCATTCCTCTGCAGTTAGCCAGGTACAACCCAGCTGCATGGGCTTTTCCGTGGAGGATCGAAGAGGTGCTGGAGCCAGGAGGAGGAGACCCAGCCTGGAGGTGTCTCAGTGCATTGGGCCAGGAGGCCACGTCCATGTCGAGGCTGGTCCACCAGCTGGCGGTCGGTGTGGATGGCGAGTGCAATGAGCTCATCCAAATTTTCCAAGACGTTCCATTGCGACAAGCTGATTCTGGATCTGGTCAGAGAGGCCCTAGAAAAACACGTCATGGAGTGCCGCCGGGTCCCATTTGCTCTTTGCTGCAGGATGCAGAAGTCGATAGCAAAGTCAGCAACTCATCTGCTTCCGTGCCAGAGCCACATGAGGGAAACAGGCCACCTCACGTCCCTGTGACATGTGCTGGAAAACTTGGAGAAGAGCAGTCGTGAACGCCTGGGAGAGAGTCACATTACGGTGACTGCCTGCTCCACTCTGCCGAGGCCACGCTGCTGCCTGGCCGGTCAGGTGAGTAATGATGAATGCTATCTCGTCTGTCTCACAGCAGCTACAAGCTGATTGATCTGTGAGGTCACAGAGGTCATGAAAGTGTCTTGCCATTTGGCGAGGTCGCTGATGATCTTCTTGTTCTGCTAGCTGGTGGCTATGGTAATGAACCGCTAGCTGGAATGCATTTGAGTCCACTGTGTCCATTGTTGGCCAGATCATTCTAGCAGGTTTGGCAGATAGAAACGTCTGGACACAATTGCAGGACTCGACACAGTAGCTCTGGTTAGTAAAAGCATTTACTGAAAGATTCAGTTGGGTTCAGTACACCGCAAGGCAGTCCAAAATAAGCAAAGAGATCAAAAACATCAGGTGTAAGGCGTGGTCGATACAAACAGGCAGGTGGTCAAAACACAACATAGTAGCAGGACTTGGAAACATGGAACACGGAGCAAAAATACACCCAGGTAATGAGACGCAGATTATAAACAGGTGTGTGGAAAGATCCAGAACAGGGTGTGGCCCAAGCAGAGTGCAACACCCACCACCAAGCACCAAGAGCGATAGACAAGAGAGATAGGGACAGAAAAAGACCAAGCAGGAAAAAACCCAGCACAGGGAAAACCATAAAAACCTAAACTAAACATAGCATGACACAAAGCACAGGGTTCAAAGCATGACAAGTTGAAAGTACACTGACACAACAACCACCGCCACTCTGCACAGGACAACAGACACGATTCCAGACCTTCTTCCCTCCATCAGAGCTTTGTGGTACATGACTGTTACAGAAGGAACCCATCGGAGAAGATGTTCCAAAATGTTGCAGCAAGCAGATATAAGGGAGCATTTTGCAGTCAGGGCAACGCAAACGCCTGCTCATCTCTCTCCTGACCCACGGACCATCTGTTCAAAACAACAACAAAAAAAAGATTGAAATCCAGCCACTGTTTGTTGAGTTATGGTGACCACCAGAAACAGGAATTCACATAAGTCTTGCCTCCTCCTCCTGTTTCAGTCCACATCCTGTGGTGTAATAGGTCCTGTAAGTCAGCTCGTGGATATTCTGCTTCACATGAAGCCAGAGAGAGGAAGTCCTACACAGGCCCAGTTATAGTGGTGTGGAGATGAAGTGACTTGTCCAAAGACACAGACAGGCAGCCTGGAACATGGAAATGAGCGTTGATCTGCAGACTGCTGGTCCCGCCACAGTGCTGCTGTTCTAATGGCAGTGAGTCTTATAAAAATGATCTCAGCACATACTGCAGTGCACGTGCACGCGTCACTGGCCCTGTAACTAAACATGAGGTTGTTAATAAATACCTTAGAAATATTATTGATGCCAAATGCTTGAACTCATGGTACTACTTTTTACAATCCTGCTAACCGGTCAGGTCGGGTTTTACAGGAGCGACAAGTTTGCAGGTCAATATGTTCTTGTTGAAAATCATATCTGCACACACTGTGTTGTTGTTGTTGTTAAAATCTTATTTTATCTGCACCGAAAGTGCATCTTGTAAAAGCGTCTTTCATTATACTAGTAGCAGTTTTGTAGTCCAACTGTTGGTGTGCAGGGGTCTTCAACTCCAGTCCTCTGCTTCAACACACCTGAGTCAATTAATGAGGTCATTAGCAGCACTCTGGAGAATTTGACTGAATGCTGAAGAGGTAATTTAGCCATTTGATTCAGGTGTGTTGGACCAGGAACACATCTAAAAAGTGCAGGACACTGGGCCCTCGAGGACAGGAGTTGAAGACCCCTGGCTTATGGTGTCATGTTGTTTCTTAATGTAGATATCAAAGTCATTTATGAACAGAATTGTAAGTTCTGAGAAACTTCAATACACTCACAACAAAAGGTAAATGGTAAATGGACTGCATTTATATAGCGCTTTTCCATCTGCATCAAATGCTCAAAGTGCTTTACAATTATGCCTCACATTCACCCTGATGTCAGGGTGCTGCCATACAAAGCGCTCACTACACACGGGAGCAATAGGGGATTAAGGACCTTGCCCAAGTGCCCTTAGTGATTTTCCAGTCAGGCGGGGATTTGATACTGAGGATCTTCTGGTCTCAAGCCCAACACCTTAACCACCAGACCATCACCTCCCCTAGATAGAAGGTAGCATTAAAATGTGCAATTAATAGAATAGGCAGACAATTATTTATCATTGCAATTTTCCAGATTCCATTGCAATCCTGTGATGTCACTGTCTATCATCTTTAGTAAGGGCCCTGTCCCACTGGGGGAGAGGATTAATTGTGCATGAATTGAGTACACAATTGCAGGCGTTCGTTGTCGTCCGCAACAAAAATGGCCAAAAATGACAAATGTCCCAGTATGAATTACGGATATATTAATAATATATAGCGAATATATGATGAAAATCACGGTCATGTAGTGAGGAAACTGATCCGGGACATTGAGATTATCACAGCAGTATTATGGGTGTATTATGAATGCATCACGCACGTGTTGTGCGTGCACGGCATCTGCATTGTGGTCATAAAAGAAGCGCACTCGGGCCGTCGGCATCACTATTCACACCAACAATACAGGCTCTGGAGCATTTGCTGGACTTGGACAAGTTGATCACAGAGTTAATGTTCATGTTGTCATGCGAGGGTTAACTGTTCATGAGTTTGGGGGAGCGGGAGGGGGGAAGCCACTCTGGGTGTGTGAGTATCACAGAAAACAGACTTCAGTGTGAGTTGTGGCTAAACAGCAACTCTTCCTTTTGTTGGTGTTAAATAAAAGTCCTGGATTGCAGCAGCTACGTCTTTGTGGATCTACACAGCCAGACCGGCACTGACTGGCACGTATGTCGCTTTCTGCCACATATAGTACTTTGGGTTTACGTGACGTGTTTGTTATGCATTCACAGATTGTCCACAAATCAGCTGCAAAGCAGATGGAATAAACCGCTTTATTTGTGGCCAATCTGTATGCATTCGCTACTACATATTTTAGTTTGTGATGTGGACATGATGGGCACGATATATATGTTTTACACACTGTCCCGGTCCGCTGCCAAGCCACAAATCCCTGTCAGTTGCGGATATCAGCGGTTAATGGCAGATAACCAGCGCATAGAGTGAGTATGTATTGTGTATGAATTGAGTATATATGGAGTATGTAAGGCGGATGTCATCCGCATCCAGATTTTTGAACAGCTCAAAAATCCTGGCTACAGACATGCGTGCCTCTGCAGATGATCACGGGCGTGTTCGGATGACGGCCGACTCATACAGGCATGTTACACGGATATTGCGGATGTTTGGCGAATATGGGCCAATTTTGTGTGCAATCCATACACAAACCCTCCTCCAGTGGGACAGGGCCCTAAAATTAAAGCTTTCCTAGTGAAATCTGAGCAGTGTAAAAAATGTGCCTCATGACCCTGAACTAGAGTAAGCAAGTATAGAAAAGGGATGGATGGAAATAACGTGGGTGCATTTTGAATAGAGGTGAGTCTTGCTAACTCACGCGAGTCGAGGTCTACTAAGTTATCTGAAACTGTGAGTTAATAAGGTGACCAAAAAAACTTAAAAACTCAGCTTACCTTTGCCATATTACAATATTTTTGACCATATGAAGCGTCATTACTTCCTGCATGGTGATGATTTCTTCCTCTGGCGGAGGTTCAGGATCTTCTTCTTGTCCCCGGGCTGCTGCACTTCAGCGATGAGGGTGTCGTCAGTGTGAACGATTCTACATGAGTCAAAGTTTGGATGTGACCTTCCTCTTTAGATCCTTGCAACCCTTTTAGATTGGGCCAGAATTTATATACACACCCGCGCCTCACACCGGAGGTATGTGCCGCCCCTCGCATATGTGGCAGGCGTGTATTTATACTAGTGCCCATCCCTGTCAAAAACAATCACTTTCTACAGTAGTCTAAATTTTCAGGGTCCACAAATTGACAGCGAGTAAAGCTGAATTGTGACTTATGCATGCGCGCGTTAATGAGGCTCAGCTGTATATTATTGCAGGAGGGAAGTTATTTTGTTTCTGTCTTGCATTTGCCGGCAGATCGAGGTGCTTGTTGAAGGTCAAAAGCTGCTGTTCAGTTCACACAGGTGATTTTTTTTTTTTTTTGTAGGTTTTCTCACCATCTGTGTCTAATAATTAATAATTGTGTACTTATTATTTTGGAGGAAAAAGAATATTTGTGGGTGAAGGTGCATGTTCTTATGCTGTCTGCCTATTTACACACTTTTCTAAGGCCAAGATGAAAATTTCAGACTTTGTGTAGAAATGTTCATATGTCCAGTTGAAGCACAAATCTGTACGGTTCCTAAATGAGGCCCCGGGACTTTCGGCCTCCCACCCCGAGTGACCATTTGTCTGCTCAGTACACGGACTTTGAGCTGAGGACTTGTTCCGTCACGGTTGCAGCCTAATTGCAAGACTGCAACTTATAACTCCCATCTTTTAGCATTCCCGACATTAAAGTCCTCAGAGACGTGTGACAGGCGGTAAACCCAGACTGCACAAACAGATGTCTTGTTTTTGGTATTAGCAGAGCGCTCATGTGGGTGTATTTTTGAAATGTGATTAGCCAGGGGTGTTCATCTAATTGCATTTCTCCCGTCGACATGAAATGAAAATTTGTCATGCTGGAAATCTATTCAGACACGGAAGCTGCATTTCAAAATCCTGATAAACTAATAATAAGTTCTGATGCCAGAATAGTAATGACGTGGGGAAAAAAGGAACTCACATGCTTAAAATGAGATTTCATTGTTGCACATACGGGGCGTCTGAGTGGTGCAGCAGTCGGATTTTACCTCCATCAGAAAGACTCTGTTCACAAGATAGTTATTTTTTTTATGATCTCTTCCCAGATTTTCAGTGTTTAGTCAAACAAATGTGGATTAGAGAGACTGTCAGAAGAAACAGACGCTGGTTTGCAGCGGATAATGAAAGTCTTAGTTCTTTCTTGAGATAAGCATGACAGATTGGACATCAGATGTCCAGAGGTCAGTGATGTCCCATCAGCAGGACTAACGTTTGCTGACACGCCCCGCTGAGCGAGCACCAGTCATTACAGCGGCCTTGATTTACTGGAATGATTCCAGCACCTTTGGGTTGGTCGATGAGGTCTTTTGGTCCCCTCACCTCCCGATAACTCTCCATTATTTCATTTTTACAGCAGCATTACCTCACCTTGACTCGGCCCTCAGCAGACCGGCAGAGAGCAAATCACCTCCACAGCTGCCCCGTGACAGGAACCGTGTTCTACCTGAAATCAGCGGGCGGTGCGCTGACCCAGAAACTACAGCAGCCTCATTTGGAGGTGAAGGTAAACCTCATGGATATGAGAGAAAATGAGACTTTCTTAAAGCTACAGCATGTTGGATTTGGTGCCACCAGGTGGTGAGGTTGCAGACTGCGTTATGATGTCACTGTTCGTGATTGTTTCCCTTCATATTTTTTCTTCTTTTGTGATGGAGAGTCATGCTCCCAAACCTTCTCTTGTGGTAATCAGTAAGTATGAGCCTCCTTTTCACAAAAATAACTCAGCGTGGACGAGCAGCCGGTAAACAGTGTGCAGGGGAGCAGCTGCTCTTCTCCTTTCTTCAGTCTTCCCGCCATGCTGCAAAATGTGAAAGATGGAGTAAGTGTGACCCTTTTGGGCCACTGTATCAACACAGTGCTGCAATGTAGCGACCTCCATGACGGGCCCGCCCCCATATAGACATGGAGGTCTAATTCTAAGGGCTCATTCACACTATGATGTGACATGGCTGATGTAGCCGATTCTCAAAAATCTGTGAAACACCAGAGAAGGTTGGACCCAGCGGTACAAATATCCCGTCTTCAGCGCAGGTCGACGTAGCTCAGTGGAGGTCGACATTGCATGACGTTTGGTAAGGGTCCACTTACTCACTACAGGGCATAGCTCAGCTTTCACCGTCAGAGGGTGGGCACATGGGTAACACACACCAGTGAGCAGTAGTGTAGCTTGGCGGATTGATCATCAACTCCATGTGTCACGTGATCTTACCTACATAAACTCGACGTCTGCGATTTCATCACTTGCTGCTGATGTGTCGTCAAGACAGGTTCTTCATATTTCTACTTATTTCTTCATGTCCAAGTGATCCAGAGGAGGTGGTAACAGAGCTCAACTCCTGCTCGCATTTTAGCATGAACACAGAAGATTTTAAGCATGTTGAAAATTCTTCTGCAACCACAATGAATATCAGCATTGTTGGTCAACTTAGCTCCCGTGGAGTCCAGCGGACCTCAGCACTGGTCGGCACGAATCAACGTTTCAGTCTTTGTCGGGCTAATGGTCAGTGTGCGAACGCACCTGAAGCTCGTGACAGCACACTGATTTGTTGTTGCAGGTGATGACACACTAATGAACAGATGGTCATGGATGCTACGTTCCATTTACACACTTAACACCCCCAAATCTCACATGCTGTGACATGTGTCTTCCTTAGCTGAGGAACAACTGACACCGAGTCACGTCCAGTTTGCTCAGTTCGTTCTACGTCGATCCCCTGAAAACACTGCAGTGGGGCAGCACAGCCGGGTTTTACTTTTCATCTGCAACATTATTATTCTTCCTGTTAAAAGGGAGTTTTTCCTTCCCACTGTCGCCAAGTGCTTGCTCACAGGGGGTCGTTTTGACCGTTGGGGTTTTACATAATTATTGTATGGCCTTGCCTTACAATATAAGCGCCTTGGGGCAACTGTTTGTTGTGATTTGGTGCTATATAAATAAAATTGATTTGATTTATGTTTTTGAGGTGCAGCAACTCTTTCAGGCCTCACTACAGCACATCTCAAAGTCAGAGCAGGGTGATAAATCACTGATCACGTCAGGCGTGGGGTCGGGCGGCACCTCGGGTCCTGACCTACAGGACTAGAAACAAGTCACTCTCCTGAATGTGCGCTTCACATTTAATGGCATTTTAAAGCATTTTAATATCAACGCAGGTGCAGCTGCAGGGTCGATTTCTGCTGTGAACATCAGCCTCACTGGCAGACTAACAGAAACAGAAAAGAATTTGGCCCATGTGGTTTATGATAATAAAACATTATGGCCACATTTTCTGAGAAAATCGGTTAGTAAGTGTACGTCCAAAACCGATTTGGTCTTGTGTGAGAAAAAAAGTGTAATGAAGGTCATCTGACTTGCTGGATGGAGCTGAGCTCATTTACCACATTTTCTCAGGAAGTTGTTGAATTAACTTTGTGTTCTCTGTGTCACACCATGCGCAAAATAACACAGTGCAACTGTGATTACAAGTTTCCACCTGACATAGTTGTGGTTTTCATATCCAGTAACTATGTCCTTGAAATTGTGAGTCCATTTGTACCCATCTGTGCACCCATGAGCGTGTTGGTCTACAAATGAGTTGTGGTCAGGTGCAGTGCTGCTGCATCACTGTCACCTGGAAGCAGAAACCAACTGCTCCACAGAAAATCAAAAACACGGTCTGACGTCCGGCACAACTCAAACCGCACAATATTCAGATGTGTTTAAACTTGGCCACACGGGGAACACAGCCAGTGCATTCGGAGTAGAGCTGCATCAGAAAGGACACCAGGGTGGATTCTGTCAAATGTCCAGTATCAAACCAACTTGTGTATTACTACTGAGGATTTCTGGCAATAATTACTTCAGTCCACATAACAGTATAAATGGCAGCATGGTGGATTAGTGTTATCACTGTTGCCTCACAGCAAGAAGGTCATGGGTTCGATTCCCACCTGTGTCTTTTCTGTGTGGACTTTGCATGTTCTCCCAGTGTTTTGTGTTGGCTTCCTCCCACATCCAAAGACATGCAGGTCAAGACATGGAAACTTTCTAATTGTCCAGGTGTCCCTTCCAAAAGAGGTCTCGATCTCAGTGGGACTAAGCTGGTTAAATAAAGGTTAAATTAAAATTAGATAATGCCATATAAAGCAAAAAAACCTTCATATTTCTACGTATCTGTGTATTGCCAGAATGCAAACAGAAACGCCCTGTGATCACAGCCGGTGGAAAGCAGGAAGCTGCTGTTCATTAATGCACAGGTTTACTTGGAATCTCATAATGCAAACACAGATGTTCAAAATAATGAAATGTAAAAAAGAAAGTCTGCATCCATTTAAGCAAAGAATTTCAAAGGAATGAACGTGTATACACACAATAAATTCAATGCAGAATTGAACTGATCATATATTAATTGTACTGAAGATGCATTGCCGTGAAAGTGAATTAACACATTTGTAACTAATTGTTCTTCTGCAGGTGACAGACAGCAAAGATTGTCCACTTGTGTTCTGGATTCTGTTGCACCAAGAAAACATTTAACAATTATTCATCCATCAACTGTAATTTATTCCATTTGATATCTTCAAGTCAGGATTCAGAGGGAAATGTCAGCACTCTTTAAAATAAATGTCAGAAAGCCCACAGCCACAGGAGAGTTACACGGATAGACGTGTTTCCCCTTCGTGGACATGCATTAAGATTTTAAAATAATAATAATAATGCATACTAATAATAAAATAGTGAGTGAATGTGTCATTTTATATTAGCATAAGAGCACAAATAACATGAAAACCTTTATATAACACCCCCCCCACCCCCATGTGTGTGTGTGTGTGTGTGTGTGTGTGTGTGTGTGTGTGTGTGTGCGTGTGTGTGTGTGTGTGTGTGTGTGTGTGTGAAAAGGCATAAAAATGGTGTGATTATTTCCTTTTTTTCCCAGGGGAAGGACCCCGTGCCCTCAGCTCTAACACAGCTCAACAGTGGACGCCTACTTTTTTCACAACTCTGGTTCCAGAAGTAGAAATGTCATTCATTCTTTCATTTATTCATTCATTTTCTCCAGTGAAATTTGAGAAAATCCTGATATAAGCGATTTAAACTTTGAACCAAACCAGTCAGAGAGATGGAAGCATTTGTAACAGCTCTGTTTGAGCTTCAAACCTGCTCTCCAGAAAACGTAAGTGGAACAGAATGGAGGGTTTGACCAGAATATATAAAGTCTGTTGTTCTGGTGTCCGTTCCTGCTCAACCTGACAGACTCGTCCACACACAAAACGCAGATGATATTTTCCTTTGTCACTTTCAAAACGTGTCCCTTCAACATGAAATATCTGCATGCTGTCATATATATGTCATGCCTGTATGTGGCGCTGTAACACTCCCACAAAAAGCAGAGAAGCAGATGTGGAGTGTACATGGCACAAACAGGAACTGTTCAAAACAGCACACAGAGGAAATGTGAATCCTTTTAATCCCTTCAGCCGGATTCATCATCACAGCTGGAAACTGCTTTGTTTTGAAAGACCTCGTCTGAAAACACTTTCATTCCTTATTGCTTGTGAATAAATGTGCAGGATGGAGGAGTTTTTAAAGTCAAGTCTCTGTTGTATGGCTGGGGGGCCTGGCTGCCTTTTTGTTTCTGTCTTTTGGTTTTCCTTCCAGGTGGTTTGCATTTGGGACTGAGTGGCTGTGTTGCTGAGGTTATCAGGACCTCACCCTGTTCACCTGCGGCTCGTCAGGACTCACAGCTGTGGTGCATCTATATGGATTGGAACATGGTGGCATTTAAGACTGGAGTATACAGTGTGTATTTGCCAGAGACTCGACCTTGTGACCAGACGGGTGAGATCGTCATCTCGGGAGCCATCTCATCATCAGTGGATGCAGAGAACGTCCAGGGTTTGATGCACGGTCTGTGAAAGAGGAGGGGGTGAGGTCTCACGCTCGTCAGCACACTTCCTGAGGTACGTCAGGTTTTGTGACTAACATTTGTACAGTCAGTAAATGTGGTGTCCCTCACACCTTTTTATATTGAGCTGTACGTTAGTCATGTATCGGCTTCCACTGCAGTGGAGTTTTGTGAACTGGATGTTCCATGCCTGCAGGTTGGGAAGCTGATTAGTAATTAAGCCAGGAAGTGTTTGCTGTTTGTACACCTTTGAGTGGTCTCTCTGTGTGTAGAGTGTGGACTCAAATAATGGTTCCTTCTTTCACAGACTCGGTTTGTTGCGGCCACCTGGGGGGTGTCGGCGGGGTCCTTGGGTCCGAACGGCTTCTGGCTCCGGACCGTTAGCGCTGCTGGGAGCGCACCGTATCACCACCACCCCAGACCGCACACTCTTTTGTTGTTTTGTATCACCTCACTGTTATGTATTAAATTCAGTTAGCCTTTGTACCGTGCTCTGCTTATTTCATACTGGGTCCTTCAAACGCTGGTCGGTTCTCCGAGCTGCGTCCGACACATAACAGTCTCTTGCTGTTTATTTTCCCTCTTGGTTTTTGCCGTCGATGCTAATGAGCTGGGCGTGTCTCTGCATATTTTAAAAGCTGAAAGTCTTTTCAGCACTTATTTTATGAGTGTCACAGCAGTGTCCCCTATTTCACAGCAGCGTTCACCACAACCATCCTTCATCTCTTCAGCATTCTGATAGCAATGAGAATAAATCCCATTAAGGAGCCACTAAGACAAAAAAAGTATGTTAAATTATACTGCTAACAAACAACAACAACACATCGTCCGTTCTGAGCGACAGACGTCCGTCTGCTCAGACATACAATTCATTCAAACATGTTCTTGTTGTTATGTAACATCTTGCAGTCAGGATGCTGAGGTTAGAGGGGTGGGGCTATGATGACATCATCATTTTACAAAAGCTGCATATTGGTTGTACACACAAAAACACAAAGGCACCATTTATCCACTCTAGGCAGCATTTTCAGGGACTGAAAAGTGCAGCTGCATGTGAACCTCTGCTGATAAACTCTTCTCCGTGTGAACGGCGCCTCAGTCAACCGGGTCCGAGCAGGCGGAGTCAGGTCAGTTATGCAAAGAGCTCCGTGTCACTCGACAAACACAGGACTCAACACTGGAGGACCAACAACACCTGAACTGCAACTCAAGAAAAGAACACACTTTTGAAGAAAACCATGTTCATGTCACAGAACCTGATGAAACCTTCTTATAACGGGGGGGGGGCTGAGATACCACGTGCCTCCTCCCACATATGATTCTATCCCTTCCTCTTCACCACAGAGAGGTAAAGAGTTCTCACCTGTCCTCTCAGAACAATGGCAACTCACTGCTGAACTCACACAAATTCCAGCAACCACCAGCTAAATGCTTTTCTTTTCAACAACTTTTTTCCTCCGGGGGAACCCCAAGGTGTTCCCAAGCCAGCCGAGAGATGTAGTCCCTCCAGCGTGTCCTGCGTCTTCCCCGGGGCCTTCTCCCAATGGGACGTGCCCAGAACACCTCTCCAGCGAGGCGTCCAGGGGGCATCCGGAAAAGATGCCCGAGCCACCTCAACTGACTCCTTTCGATGTGGAGGAGCAGCGGCTCGTCTCCAAGCTCCTGCCGAGTGACCGAGCTCCTCACCCTATCTCTAAGAGAGCGCCCAGCCACCCTGCGGAGGAAACTCATTTCGGCCGCTTGTACTCGCGATCTTGTTCTTTCGGTCATGAGCCAAATTTCATGACCATAGGTGAGGATCAGAACGTAGATCGATCGGTAAATCAAGAGCTTTGCCCCCCTACTCAGCTCTCTCTTCACCACGACGGTCCGATACAGCGACCGCATCACTGCAGATGCTGCACCGATCCATATGTCGATCTCACACTCCATCCATCCCTCACTCGTGAACAAGACCTCGAGATACTTCTTTCTTTCTTTCTTTTTCTTTTTAATATTTATTTCATTCATTTAAAAGAAAAACAGAAAAGCAAAAAACAAAAGCACCACAATACCAGAATGAAAAGGAGCAGAAAGAAGAACAAGTCTTATGATTTCTGCCCCTTTTAACAATACAATCTTTCAATATACAGCATCATAGTCAACATTATTTAACAGATTGCATTTCTTTAACTTGTCACATACCACTGACCCATTTCATAATTATGACCAGAAATTAATAGATTACATCACTGACAGGTTACATTTAAACTTAAGACACTCCAAACATTATTAACAGTTTAATTTTTTTTTTTTTTGACTTTCTTGCAGCCCACTGACTTACTTCATAGTTTCATACTTACTTAATACATCTAATTTAATATGTTTTTTAAATAATTTAAGCGACCTTAATTCTTTAATTTCTTTATTAAGATTGTTCCATAATTTGACACCATTTACTGCACTTAAACTCATCCACTTGAGGCAAGGACACTCCACCGACCTGAAGAGGGCAAAGCACCTTTTTCCAGTCGAGAACCATGGCCTCGGATTTGGAGGTGCTGATTTTCATCCCAGACGCTTCACACTTGGCTGCAAATCGCCCCAGTGCACGCTGAAGGTCCTGATTTAACGAAGCCAACAGAATAACATCGTCCGCAAACAGCAGAGACGAGATTCTGTGGTTCCCAAACCAGACCCCCTCTACTCCCTGGCTGCGCCTAGAAATTCTGTCCATAAAAATAATGAACAGAACCGGTGACAAAGGACAGGCCAACGTGCACTGGAAACAGGTTTGACTTACTACCGGCAATGCGAACCAAGCTCCTGCTGCGGTCGTACAGGGACCGGATAGCCCTTAGCAAAAGACCCCGGACCTCGTACTCCTGGAGCACTCCCCACAGGGTGCCCCAAGGGACATGGTCAAACGCCTTCTCCAGATCCACAAAACACATGTGGACTGGTTGGGCGAACTCCCATGAACCCTCGAGGACCCGATGGAGCGTGTAGAGCTGGTCTAGTATGCCGCGACCAGAACGAAACCAAACCACACTGCTCCTCCTGAATCCGAGGTTCGACCATCGGTCGAATTCTCCTCTCCAGTACTCTGGAATAGACCTTACCGGGGAGGCTGAGGAGTGTGATCCCCCTATAGTTGGAACACACCCTCCGGTCCCCCTTCTTAAACAGAGGGACCACCACCCCAGTCTGCCAATCCAGAGGCACTGTCCCCGATCGCCACGCGATGTTGCAGAGGCGTGTCAGCCAAGACAGTCCCACAACATCCAGAGACTTAAGGTGCTCAGGACGGATTTCATCCACCCCAGGAGCCTTGCCACCGAGGAGCTTTCTAACCACCTCGGTGACTTCGGCCTGGGTAATGGATGAGTCCGCCTCTGAGTCCCCAGTCTCTGCTTCGGACGGTTTGCCAGAATCTCTTCGAGGCCGACCGACAGTCCTCCTCCATAGCCTCCCCAAACTCCCCCCAGACCCGAGTTTTTGCCTCTGCGACCGCACGGGCTGCGGTACGCTTGGCCTGCCGGTACCTGTCAGCTGCCTCTGGGGTCCCACCTACCAACAAAGATAAGTAGGTCTCCTTCTTCAGCTTGACAGCATCCCTTACTTCCGGTGTCCACCACCGGGTTCGGGGATTGCCGCCGCGACAGGCACCAGAGACCTTGCGACCACAGCTACGAGCGGCCGCATCGACATTGGAGGTGGAGACCATGGTCCACTCGGACTCCATGTCTCCAACCTCCCCCGGGATCTGTTAGAAGCTCTCCTGGAGGTGGGAGTTGAAGACCTCGCTGACAGAGGGTTCCGTCAGTCGTTCCCAGCAGACCCTCATGATACGTTTGGGCCTGCCAGGTCTGACCGGCTTCCTCCCCTCCCAGTGGATCCAACTCACCACCAGGTGGTGATCGGTCGACAGCTCTGCCCCTCTCTTCACTCGAGTGTCCGAGACACGTGGCCGAAGGTCAGATGATACAACTACAAAGTTGATCATCGACCTCCGGCTCAGGGTGTCCTGGTGCCACGTGCACTTATGGACACCCTTGTGCTCGAACATGGTGTTTGTGATGGACAAACTGTGACTAGCACAGAAGTCCAACAACTGAACATCACTTGGGTTCAGATCGGGGAGGCCGTGCTTCCCGATCACCCCCCTCCAGGTCTCACTGTCGCCGCCCACGTGGGCATTGAAATCCCCCAGGAGAACAATGGAGTTCCCAGTCGGAGCGCTATCTAGTACCCCTCCCAGGGACTCCAGGAAGGTCGGGTACTCTGCACTGCTGCCGTAGGCCGAGACAACGGTGAGAGACCTGTCCCTGACCTGAAGGCGTAGGGACGCGACCCTCTCGTTCACCGGAGTGAACTCCAACACATGGCAACTGAGCTGGGGGAGCAATAAGCAATGCGACCCCAGCTCTCCGCCTCTCCCCGTGGGCAACACCAGAAAAATGAAGCATCCAGCCCCTCTCCAGGAGTTGGGTACCAGAGTCCAAGCTGTGTGTGGAGGTGAGCCCGACTATCTCTAGTCGGTATCTCTCAACCTCCCGCACAAGCTCAGGCTCCTTCCCCCCTAGCGTGGTGACATTCCATGTCCCAACAGCCAGGGGCTGTGAGCATGGACCGGGCCGCAGGGCCACCCGCCCTCGACCGCCACCCAATCCTCTCTGCACCCGACCCCCATGGCCCCCTCTGCAGGTGGTGAACCCACAGGAGGATATTTGACATTGTATGTTATTATCTAAGAAGCTATTAAATTTAAATGAAATACAGCGCCCTCATACAGCACAAACCTCCACCAACACCAGTTTCCAATTCCACAAACTTTTACCTTGGAAAAAATGTTTAAGGTCAAAGGTCAAAGTGCTGTTAGAAGTGACTTTTCATAAACTAAATTAGATGTGATCAAACTTCAGGAAGATGTATTTAGTTCATGCACTTCAATCAAAATTTTTGTGGTGTTGTCAGGTTTTTTCCCAATTTTCAGACTTTAGTGGCTCTTGAGTTTTAGGACACAGAACATTTTGCCATACGGACACTTGAAAGGATGGATGAAGGGACTGACAGAAGGACAGCAAGTTCTTTTGAGAACCACTACTTACAGCTGTGAAACATTCTGCTGGCAGCTCCATAAAAACACAACAGAACAGGACGGCAGACGCTCGTCTGAAAGTCTGAGAGGCGCAGAGGTCAGTAACACTTTCTATCAGCTTGACTTTTGCAGAATCAAAGTAAAAGATGTCAGAGTTCCATGTCTGCTGTCTGTGGTTGACGGATATTAAACGACCTCGTAATGATTCATCTGCAGCAATTTTGAGAAAAATTACAAGTTGTCTGACAAGTTGATATACTGCAACATTATGAAAGAAAGGGGTGGGTCGGCGCCGCCATTCCAAGGAGGTGCTGTCTGTGGATGTGGCACGGTGCCGTCATAACCTGCTCTCAGCTCTTCTGTGGATCGATGGCTTCTGATGGGAAATTTGGGTGAAGACTCTGAAAACACAGCTCCAGTGAAACCGATTATATTGACCACATGAACTTAGAAGACTCTTAAAACACTTTACCAAGTGCCGATCACACTGAAAGCTAAAGTGTGCAAAGTGGGCACATCGCTGTTCAGGCCCTCGAACAACTACATTTACAAAAGAGCTCAGCCACAAATCTGGGGAATTCTTTTTTGGCAGACATGAAAAGCTGTCAAATGTGCTGCATGAATCTGTTTGAGTCTGTGGGGCTGCAGGCGGCTCTGACTGGCACCGGCTCATGATCACACAGCATCCTGCTCCTATGTAGCGGCACGTCACAGAAAAACACGAAACAGGCAGAGACGAGGGGTGACACCGTGGGGACTTTGACAGATTTTGGCAGCAAAATTATGGGGAAAAACTATCAGCTTCCCAATTACTCATAAAGCATAATTACAATTATGCTGAGAGGAAGTCACGGCACAGGAGTGCATGTTCCTTCCAGATGTGTGAGATGTTATGAGAGTGTAGCAGCTGGTGGAGACGGCTTTTACTTTTTACTCCATGTTTGGCTGATTTTCACTCAAATGAGAGAATGAAATTGAAGTAGGATTTGTTTCTGCTCTTAACAAGTGACACACTTGACTACACACAGCTACTGCTGGTTAGTAAGTCGTGAACAGGCCCCTGGTCCATCAGGCTGGAACATACCCCCTGGGTTCTGGAGCATGAAGTGGCTGACAGTCAACAGCTCCCCATGGATGGGACATGAGCCCATAACAGGCTGTTTGCCCAGCCAAAGCTGGTACCCAGCTGGGTGGACTGGGGCAATGCCAGTGAGGTGTCTTGAGCAGCTCCTGTTCTGCTGACAATAAATAGAACACAAGCAAATCCCACCATTTTCAATCACACTGGGCCTGAGTTATGTGTTAAAACATGACGAACACCATAGCACTTTGAAATTAGCACCAATTAGCTAAACTGCAGGATTGTCTTACAGACATAAAGACATGGATGACCTCTAATTTCCTGCTTTTAAACTCAGATAAAACTGAAGTTATTGTACTTGGCCCCACAAATCTTAGAAACATGGTGTCTAACCAGATCCTTACTCTGGATGGCATTACCCTGACCTCTAGTAATACTGTGAGAAATCTTGGAGTCATTATTGATCAGGATATGTCATTCAAAGTGCATATTAAACAAATATGTAGGACTGCTTTTTTGCATTTACGCAATATCTCTAAAATCAGAAAGGTCTTGTCTCAGAGTGATGCTGAAAAACTAATTAATGTATTTATTTCCTCTAGGCTGGACTATTGTAATTCATTATTATCAGGTTGTCCTAAAAGTTCCCTAAAAAGCCTTCAGTTAATTCAAAATGCTGCAGCTAGAGTGCTGACGGGGACTAGAAGGAGAGAGCATATCTCACCCATATTGGCCTCTCTTCATTGGCTTCCTGTTAATTCTAGAATAGAATTTAAAATTCTTCTTCTTACTTATAAGATTTTGAATAATCAGGTCCCATCTTATCTTAGGGACCTCGTAGTACCATATCACCCCAATAGAGCGCTTCGCTCTCAGACTGCAGGCTTACTTGTAGTTCCTAGGGTTTGTAAGAGTAGAATGGGAGGCAGAGCCTTCAGCTTTCAGGCTCCTCTCCTGTGGAACCAGCTCCCAATTCAGATCAGGGAGACAGACACCCTCTCTACTTTTAAGATTAGGCTTAAAACTTTCCTTTTTGCTAAAGCTTATAGTTAGGGTTGGATCAGGTGACCCTGAACCATCCCTTAGTTATGCTGCTATAGACGTAGACTGCTGGGGGGTTCCCATGATGCACTGAGTGTTTCTTTCTCTTTTTGCTCTGTATGCACCACTCTGCATTTAATCATTAGTGATTGATCTCTGCTCCCCTCCACAGCATGTCTTTTTCCTGATTCTCTCCCCTCAGCCCCAACCAGTCCCAGCAGAAGACTGCCCCTCCCTGAGCCTGGTTCTGCTGGAGGTTTCTTCCTATTAAAAGGGAGTTTTTCCTTCCCACTGTAGCCAAGTGCTTGCTCACAGGGGGTCGTTTTGACCGTTGGGGTTTTCCCGTAATTATTGTATGGCTTTGCCTTACAATATAAAGCGCCTTGGGGCAACTGTTTGTTGTGATTTGGCGCTATATAAATAAAATAGATTTGATTTGATTTGAAATAAAAACATACAGTAGTGTTCATAATAATAGTAGTGCTATGTGACTAAAAAGATTAATCCAGGTTTTGAGTATATTTCTTATTCTTACATGGGAAACAAGGTACCAGTAGATTCAGTAGATTCTCACAAATCCAGCAAGACCAAGCATTCATGATATGCACACTCTTAAGGCTATGAAACTGGGCTATTAGTAAAAAAAAAGTAGAAAAGGGGGTGTTCACAATAATAGTAGCATCTGCTGTTGATGCTACAAACTCAAAACTATTATGTTCAAACTGCTTTTTTATCAATTCTGTGAATCACTAAACTAGTATTTAGTTGTATAACCACAGTTTTTCATGATTTCTTCACATCTGCGAGACATTAATTTTGTTGGATTGGAACCAAGATTTTGCTGGTTTACTAGTGTGCTTGGGGTCATTGTCTTGTTGAAACACCCATTTCAAGGATATGTCCTCTTCAGCATAACATGACCTCTTCAAGTATTTTGACATATCCAAACTGATCCATGATACCTCGTATGCGATATATAGGTCCAGCACCATAGTAGGAGAAACATGCCCATATCATGATTCAATTCAATTTTTCAATTTTTTTTTATATAGCGCCAAATCACAACAAACAGTTGCCCCAAGGCGCTTTATAATGCGCCTTGCGCTTTATGATGCTTGCACCACCATGCTTCACTGTCTTCACTGTGAACTGTGGCTTGGATTCAGAGTTTGGGGGTCGTCTCACAAACTGTCTGCGGCCCTTGGACCCAAAAAGAACAATTTTACTCTCATCAGTCCACAAAATATTCCTCCATTTCTCTTTAGGCCAGTTGATGTGTTCTTTGGCAAATTGTAACCTCTTCTGCACGTCTTTTATTTAACAGAGGGACTTTGCGGGGGATTCTTGCAAATAAATTAGCTTCACACAGGCGTCTTCTAACTGTCACAGCACTTACAGGTAACTCCAGACTGTCTTTGATCATCCTGGAGCTGATCAATGGGTGAGCCTTTGCCATTCTGATTATTCTTCTATCCATTTTGATGGTTGTTTTCCATTTTCTTCCACACGTCTCTGTTTTTTTTTGTCCATTTTAAAGCATTGGAGATCATTGTCGATGAACAGCCTATAATTTTTTGCACCTGCGTATAAGTTTTCCCCTCTCCAATCAACTTTTTAATCAAACTACGCTGTTCTTCTGAACAATGTCTTGAATGTCCCATTTTCCTCAGGCTTTCAAAGAGAAAAGCATGTTCAACAGGTGCTGGCTTCATCCTTAAATAGGGGACACCTGATTCACACCTGTTTGTTCCACAAAACTGACGAAGTCACTGACTGAATGCCACACTACTATTATTGTGAACACCCCCTTTTCTACTTTTTTTTTACTAATAGCCCAATTTCATAGCCTTAAGACTTGTTGGATTTGTGAGAATCTACTGAATCTACTGGTACCTTGTTTCCCATGTAACAATAAGAAATATACTCAAAACCTGGATTAATCTTTTTAGTCACATAGCACTACTACTATTCTGAACACTACTGTAAGTGCACGCTGAATCACTAACAATGAGGAGTATCACTTGCATTGTGAGGCAACATGAGTGATGGTATTTTGGACACGTGGTGCATTTCTCTGGGAATGATCCAGCACACACATGCTGCACTGAGGACCCCAGGAGCAGGAAAAGGCCCAGGGGATGCCCACATTTAACCTCTAATTGATGCATAATTAAGAGCACAGTCCCTTTGATTGACAGCTAGCATGTGCTGCTGCATTGAGGTCTGGTCACAGACATCGCGAGCACCACGGCTGCCGGATGTATTTTGCTGAGAATTTTATTACGAATATCTGTAAGAATACGGCTGTGTGGTTGGTTGAGTGTCCTAGTGGATCGTTGAAAAGGATTTCCACCACGTGAATTTTTAAAAATTTAAATTTAAATATGCTACATTAGCGCCTGTGGCACTTTTATCAGTAGCTTGATGGCGTTACATCCAGAGGAAATAAGCCATAATTCATAATAAATTCATTTGTAATGTCCACACCAAAACCACTTGTTATAAAACCACTGTCAAGTCACCAAAAATATGCCAAACCAGGGTTAGCCTGTTAGTTTATCTTCTTCAGTAACTGAGGCATGTTTAGGCTTCACTTAACCCACCCAGATCACAGAATGTCTCACCCACACTCACCATCAATCATCTTCAACCACTTATCCAGGATCGGGTCTCAGCAACAGCTCCAGCAGTGGACCCCAGACTTCCCTTTTCCAGACCACATTAACCACCTCTGACTGGGGGATCCTGAGGTGTTCCCAGGCCAGTGTGGAGATATAATCTCTCCACCTAGTCCTGCGTCTTCCCCGGGGTCTCCTCTCAGATGGATGTGCCTGGAACACCTCCCTAGGGAGGTGCCCAGAAGGCATCCTTACCCAGTGATGCCGGTAACGCGTTATTTAGTAACGCGTTACTCTAATCTGACCACTTTTTTTAGTAACGAGTAATCTAACGCGTTAATCTTTCCAAATCAGTAATCAGATTAAAGTTACTTCTCCAAGTCACTGTGTGTTACTATTATTTTTGCATTGTGGGTCGATAGCAGCATTAAACTTGGTCTGTGGTCAGGGGGTCAGGGTTAGACTGAACTGCCCACTTTAAGCGAGCTGCGAGCTTTTCATTAGCTACGACTTGCCCTCAGCGCGGTGACAACAGCACACCTGCACTGAGCTTTACAAAGACATTTTTATGCTTTTTTTCTCTGAGCCGCTCTGTATCTGCTGCTAAAAACAGCTGATCCTCCGCGACGCGTCAACAACTAACACTATTTTCCACTCAAATGCACCTAAGTTCTCTTTCTGAGGACCACATGATGTGAAAACACAATCAAACTTTCTTACCTGTAAATCTGGTCCTGTTTTCTGCATAAATAAATGTTATCCATTCTTTGTGCTCAAACGCCAAAGCAGGGGCGAATCCAGATGGAATGGGGGCGTGGGGCAGGGATGTGCCCCCCCACAACACAGGAAAGGCATCAGTCAGGCCCACCACAAAGGTGCTGTAAAGAGACCACGGGTCACTATACCCCACAGATGTTGAGTCACCTCCTCACAGATTAAAAAAATAAATACATAAATAATCATAATCATAATTATAATGTATAATGTTTTTCTGAGCTTCCTATAGAGCTTAGAATTCCATCAGGCCACACACTATGACTCCTCTGGATGGTTTTTAGAATGCCAAAAGATAGGAAACACATCCTCCTATGGACACTGCTGAATCCAGTACAATTGAAAGCAACTTTAAGGTCATGGCCATGGAAGAACCTGCATTCAGGTCATCATTTGTATCCAAGGTTATAAATCTTTCAGACAGATTGGGTGCAAAGTCCCACTAAACAGTCAGATCTTGGTGTCTGGCCAAATTTAATCTTGGACACTGAGTCGATTGCCATTTGTGGGATTTCAGTTAAAATGTTAGATCCTCAATGCCTGGTGGCTCCATGCTCAGCTTCCTTCTCCCTAAATATACCCTGGGTCACTCCTCTGCACAAGTCCAACCCATCTCAATCTCACCTCTGTAGCTTTGCTTCCAAACCACCCTACCTGTGCTGTTCCTCTGATATGTTATGTCAAATCCTGTCCATCCTCATTACTCAAAGAAAATCACAGCTCCAACACCTGTCTTATTGCTAGTGCCACCGTCTCTGAGCTGTACGACATCACTGGTCTCATGATCATTTTGTAAACTTTCCTTTTCACTCCTGTACATACCCTTTGATTACAAATCACCCCTACCACCTTCTCCATCAACTCCACCCTGCGTGCACTCTCTTCTACACCTCTCTACCACACTGTCCATTACTTTGGATAGTTGACCCCAAGTGCCTTCATTCAACTTACAGTGCATCCAGAAAGTGTTCACTTATTCCACATTTTTTTAATGTGACAGCCGTATTCCAAAATGGAGTAAATTCAGTTTTTCATCAAAATTCTGCACACAATACCCCATAATGACAATGTGAAAAAGGTTTGAGATTTTTGTAAATTTATTAAAAATAAAAAAACTAAGAAATCACAGGTACATAAGTATTCACAATCTTTGCCATAAAGCTCAAACTGAGATCATTCTTAAGATGTTTCTAGAGCTTAATTGGAGTCCACCTGGGGTAAATTCAGTTGATTGGACATGATTTGGAAAGACACACACCTGTCTACATATCAAATCAAATCAAATCAATTTTATTTATATAGCGCCAAATCACAACAAACAGTTGCCCCAAGGCGGTTTATATTGTAAGGCAAAGCCATACAATAATTACGGAAAAACCCCAACGGTCAAAACGACCCCCTGTGAGCAAGCACTTGGTGACAGTGGGAAGGAAAAAACTCCCTTTTAACAGGAAGAAACCTCCAGCAGAACCAGGCTCAGGGAGGGGCAGTCTTCTGCTGGGACTGGTTGGGGCTGAGGGAGAGAACCAGGAAAAAGACATGCAGTGGAGGGGAGCAGAGATCGATCACTAATGATTAAATGCAGAGTGGTGCATACAGAGCAAAAAGAGAAAGAAACACTCAGTGCATCATGGGAACCCCCCAGCAGTCTACGTCTACAGCAGCATAACTAAGGGATGGTTCAGGGTCACCTGATCCAGCCCTAACTATAAGCTTTAGCAAAAAGGAAAGTTTTAAGCCTAATCTTAAAAGCAGAGAGGGTGTCTGTCTCCCTGATCTGAATTGGGAGCTGGTTCCACAGGAGAGGAGCCTGAAAGCTAAAGGCTCTGCCTCCCATTCTACTCTTACAAACCCTAGGAACTACAAGTAAGCCTGCAGTCTGAGAGCGAAGCGCTCTATTGGGGTGATATGGTACTATGAGGTCCCTAAGATAAGATGGGACCTGATTATTCAAAACCTTATAAGTAAGAAGAAGAATTTTAAATTCTATTCTAGAATTAACAGGAAGCCAATGAAGAGAGGCCAATATGGGTGAGATATGCTCTCTCCTTCTAGTCCCCGTCAGTACTCTAGCTGCAGCATTCTGAACCAACTGAAGGCTTTTTAGGGAACTTTTAGGACAACCTGATAATAATGAATTACAATAGTCCAGCCTAGAGGAAATAAATGCATGAATTAGTTTTTCAGCATCACTCTGAGACAAGACCTTTCTGATTTTAGAGATATTGCGTAAATGCAAAAAGGCAGTCCTACATATTTGTTTAATATGTGCTTTGAATGACATATCCTGATCAAAAATGACTCCAAGATTTCTCACAGTATTACTAGAGATCAGGGAAATGCCATCCAGAGTAACGATCTGGTTAGACACCATGCTTCTAAGATTTGTGGGGCCAAGTACAATAACTTCAGTTTTATCTGAGTTTAAAAGCAGGAAATTAGAGGTCATCCATGTCTTTATGTCTGTAAGACAATCCTGCAGTTTAGCTAATTGGTGTGTATCCTCTGGCTTCATGGATAGATAAAGCTGGGTATCATCTGCGTAACAATGAAAATTTAAGCAATACCGTCTAATAATACTGCCTAAGGGAAGCATGTATAAAGTGAATAAAATTGGTCCTAGCACAGAACCTTGTGGAACTCCATAATTAACTTTAGTCTGTGAAGAAGATTCCCCATTTACATGAACAAACTGTAATCTATTAGACAAATATGATTCAAACCACCGCAGCGCAGTGCCTTTAATACCTATGACATGCTCTAATCTCTGTAATAAAATTTTATGGTCAACAGTATCAAAGCAGCACTGAGGTCCAACAGAACAAGCACAGAGATAAGTCCACTGTCCGAAGCCATAAGAAGATCATTTGTAACCTTCACTAATGCTGTTTCTGTACTATGATGAATTCTAAAACCTGACTGAAACTCTTCAAATAGACCATTCCTCTGCAGGTGATCAGTTAGCTGTTTTACAACTACCCTCTCAAGAATCTTTGAGAGAAAAGGAAGGTTGGAAATTGGCCTATAATTAGCTAAGATAGCTGGGTCAAGTGATGGCTTTTTAAGTAATGGTTTAATTACTGCCACCTTAAAGGCCTGTGGTACATAACCAACTAACAAAGATAGATTGATCATATTTAAGATTGAAGCATTAAATAATGGTAGGGCTTCCTTGAGCAGCCTGGCAGGAATGGGGTCCAATAAACATGCCGATGGTTTGGACGAAGCAACCAATGAAAATAACTCAGACAGAACAACCGGAGAGAAAGAGTCTAACCAAATACCGGCATCACTGAAAGCAGCCAAAGATAACGATACATCTTTGGGATGGTTATGAGTAATTTTTTCTCTAATAGTCAAAATTTTGTTAGCAAAGAAAGTCATGAAGTCATTACTAGTTAAAGTTAATGGAATACTCTGCTCAATAGAGCTCTGACTCTTTGTCAGCCTAGCTACAGTGCTGAAAAGAAACCTGAGGTTATTCTTATTTTCTTCAATTAGTGATGAGTAGAAAGATGTCCTAGCTTACGGAGGGCTTTTTTATAGAGCAACAAACTCTTTTTCCAGGCTAAGTGAAGATCTTCTAAATTAGTGAGACGCCATTTCCTCTCCAACTTACGGGTTATCTGCTTTAAGCTACGAGTTTGTGAGTTATACCACGGAGTCAGACACTTCTGATTTAAAGCTCTCTTTTTCAGAGGAGCTACAGCATCCAAAGTTGTCTTCAAAGAGGATGTAAAACTATTGACGAGATACTCTATCTCCCTTACAGAGTTTAGGTAGCTACTCTGCTCTGTGTTGGTATATGACATTAGAGAACATAACGAAGGAATCATATCCTTAAACCTAGTTACAGCGCTTTCTGAAAGACTTCTAGTGTAATGAAACTTATTCCCCACTGCAGGGTAGTCCATCAGGGTAAATGTAAATGTTATTAAAAAATGATCAGACAGAAGGGAGTTTTCAGGGAATACTGTTAAGTCTTCTATTTCCATACCATAAGTCAGAACAAGATCTAAGATATGATTAAAGTGGTGGGTGGACTCATTTACTTTTTGAGCAAAGCCGATAGAGTCTAATAATAGATTAAATGCAGTGCTGAGGCTGTCATTCTCAGCATCTGTGTGGATATTAAAATCGCCCACTATAATTATCTTATCTGAGCTAAGCACTAAGTCAGACAAAAGGTCTGAAAATTCACAGAGAAACTCACAGTAACGACCAGGTGGACGATAGATAATAACAAATAAAACTGGTTTTTGGGACTTCCAATTTGGATGGACAAGACTAAGAGACAAGCTTTCAAATGAATTAAAGCTCTGTCTAGGTTTTTGATTAATTAATAAGCTGGAATGGAAGATTGCTGCTAATCCTCCGCCCCGGCCCGTGCTACGAGCATTCTGACAGTTAGTGTGACTCGGGGGTGTTGACTCATTTAAACTAACATATTCATCCTGCTGTAACCAGGTTTCTGTTAGGCAGAATAAATCAATACGTTGATCAATTATTATATCATTTACCAACAGGGACTTAGAAGAGAGAGACCTAATGTTTAATAGACCACATTTAACTGTTTTAGTCTGTGGTGCAGTTGAAGGTGCTATATTATTTTTTCTTTTTGAATTTTATGCTTAAATAGATTTTTGCTGGTTATTGGTGGTCTGGGAGCAGGCACCGTCTCTACGGGGATGGGGCAACGAGGGGACGGCAGGGGGAGAGAAGCTGCAGAGAGGTGTGTAAGACTACAACTCTGCCTCCCGGTCCCAATGCTGGACAGTCACAGTTTGGAGGATCCAAGAAAATTGGCCAGATTTCTAGAAATGAGAGCTGCTCCCTCTAAAGTGGGATGGATGCCGTCTCTCCTAACAAGACCAGGTTTTCCCCAGAAGCTTTGCCAATTATCAATGAAGCCCACCTCATTTTTGGACACCACTCAGACAGCCAGCAATTCAAGGAGAACATGCGGCTAAACATGTCACTCCCGGTCTGATTGGGGAGGGGCCCAGAGAAAACTACAGAGTCCGACATTGTTTTTGCAAAGTTACACACCGATTTAATGTTAATTTTAGTGACCTCCGATTGGCGTAACCGGGTGTCATTACTGCCGACGTGAATTACAATCTTACCAAATTTACGCTTAGCCTTAGCCAGCAATTTCAAATGTCCTTCGATGTCGCCTGCTCTGGCCCCCGGAAGACAACTGACAATGGTTGCTGGTGTCGCTAACTTCACATTTCTCAAAACAGAGTCGCCAATAACCAGAGCCCGATCCTCGGCGAGTGTGTCGTCGAGTGGGGAAAAACGGTTAGAGATGTGAACGGGTTGACGGTGTACACGGGGCTTCTGTCTAGGGCTACGCTTCCTCCTCACAGTCACCCAGTCAGCCTGCTTTCCCGAGTGCCCGGGATCTGCCAGGGGGGAACTAGCGGCGGCTAAGCTACCTTGGTCCGCACCGACTACAGGGGCCTGGCTAGCTGTAGAATTTTCCACGGTGCGGAGCCGAGTCTCCAATTCGCCCAGCCTGGCCTCCAAAGCTACGAATAAGCTGCACTTATTACAAGTACCGTTACTGCTAAAGGAGGCCGAGGAATAACTAAACATTTCACACCCAGAGCAGAAAAGTACGGGAGAGACAGGAGAAGCCGCCATGCTAAATCGGCTAAGAGCTAGTAGCTACGCAACCCAGCGGATTCCCAAAAACACACAAAGTGAATAATGTGCAAATAACCCAAAGGTGATTCAGCAGAAGGAGTGCCCCAATCAAGGCACCAAACAGGCCATGAAGCAGCACAGGCAACACACGATAACGGTGCTAAAATAAAATAAAAATCAACTAAACACGCTGTGGAGCAGCACAGATAACGCACGACAACAGTGCTAAAAGAGAAAAAATAAATAAATAAATAAATAAATAAAAACGAAAGCGTTAGCAAGCTAGTTAGCTTGCCAACGCTGATGAAAGTTAACTGATAAAAGTGCTCCGTCGCGATGTTTTGACCGTTAGAGGTCTTCCTTAGGCGTTGGAGCACAGTAAAAAAGTAAAAAAAAAGTAAAAAGGTAAAAAAGTAAAAAAGTCTTGAAAAAGACTGTTAATTCAAGTCCAAAGCAGCAGGTAGCAGTCTCTGTGTAAACAGTCCCAACAGAGAGCCAAAATTCTGATGCCAACAGCATATGTACTGATGACATTCATTATTACCTCATTTAATTTCCAAATTCACTTGCATCACCCAATCAGACACTCATTTAACCTCCAACACACTCTTAACATACTCCTCCTCTTCTTAGAATGATCCCAACACCATTTCTCCTGCCATCCACACCTCGATACAGCTAAGTGCATAAAGAGCTGGTGTGCAAATACGTAGACCTGGGGACCTGGGTGTGAATTCTACTCATGGTAGTGGTCTGTGTCTTTGGACAAGACACTTAAGCTGCATTGTCTCAGTTCACCCAGCAGTATATGGGAACTGGCCTTGCCTGGGGAAGTAATCTGTATTGGAGACTTTCAGACTCTTATGTGCTTCACGCAGTGGGATCCAGAGATAATCACCAGCACCAATGGGCCTCAGGTGGTTTTGTTGACAGCTGAGGGTAATGAACAATTTCATATTTTTTGATAAAATCTGGTGTCACCTTCAAAGCTGTAGAACGCTGAACTCATTTTCAACTGCTCTCGTTTTCTCTCACATTATTCTGTCACTTTCAGCTTTGATATATCATCACATTTTTGATGCATTCCAGATCACGTAATTGCAGCTGAAAAGTATTTCCAATTGCATTGCCATGAAAGCTGAGTTTCAGCTATTCAGATATGGACAAACAATGCTCTAACATAAAAATCAGTTTATTAGTGCCAGTGATTCTGTTAAATGTCCAACAAAATGAAGCGACAGTTAGAATCATATCCATAAAGATCACCTTGGTAAACATTTGTAAACAGCACGGTGCTCGCTGACAGGTTTCCAGTCCTACGCAGCGATGTGTTTTGCTGGGGTTATGGCTCTATGAAGGATACGTTTCCCTTGAGATAAAAACATGCCCTGAGGTACAGTGGCGTATCAAACACTCATACGTCAATTTCAATATCAGTGGCTGATTCACTCTTACAGCGTTTTCATTCATTTGCCATCATGAGTCAGTCCAACTCCAAGGAAATTAATCTCAAAGGATGCAAAGCCAACAAAGTGAAACAAACATCAGGTGTGCACGAGGTGTTTGAAGCAGCTTCCATCTCAGTCACAGAGCTCTTTATCAAGTCTAAAGAGGGTGATCCAGTGAGCGCAACCACCATCAACGTGCAACCGCAGCTTCACTGTGACACGTATGAATGTACGAGTGACACGCTCTGCAAAGTACAGGACAAGGGGAATTATTAAACCAAAGACACAAACTGAATAATTTACTGCTCAGCCATAAAAAATGTGCACACTATAAACATGCACACCGCAGCTCCAAAAAAAAAAGTGCATAATAATTTACTAACAGTTCGCGGTGCAGATTACTTCTTTCTAGTGCACAAAATACTGTGTATTGTCGATTTAAAGCTGTGTGGCTTTTCAAATTTCACAAAACTGACAAAATTTAGTTTCTACCTAAATCCAAGCATTATAATGTCGGTTTATTTTTGTAACATATTGTAAAATTATAGCTCATTTTAATGAAGAGAAACATATTTAACGGAGAATTTCATGGTGAATATTGTCTTTTCCTTCCAACACCATCATGCAAATAAACTACAGGAGGACACGTGTGTGCACATGCCTGAGGTCTTCAGATGACCGCTGACTTGACCCACTTGCTTGACGCGTGATTCCGGGCGGTGCACGGTAACATCTGTAAAATGTCTTGTAAGTCACTTCACAGGTATTATCTGTGTAGCCTGGTGGAAAATCAGGGTTATGAAGGAAGGAAATCTGTGCATTTCTTTGTGTTGATGTAAAGTGTAGATTTTACATTAATGTAAGATTTTGCACCAGGTTAATGGTTTCTGCTATCAGCAGTAATGTCTGATTGAGAGATCGAGATCAGGAGGGTCACTGTGAACTGAGTTGCACGTGTGCCGACTGGTGGGTTTTGACTGGCTGGTTTGAGGGCGTGTGGCGCGGAGTGATTGGTGGAGTGTATGAGTGAGGCGGGGTGTCAGTGTTGGTGTGGACTGAAGAGTGGAGATGTGGAAGTAGAGATGGAGGGCGCGCTTCGTCAGGGAAAGCTCCGTCGAGGAGGGACTGCCTTTACTCTCTCAGACTGAGCTGACTGAGGGGGAGTTTCGACTCCACACAGAGAACACTTACCCCCGGACACCAACTTGGCAGTGGTCGCCACACTGTTGGTGGACGAACAGACGGAGGAGCCGCTGAGTCACCGCGACTGATAGCGGGTAAGAACGGTGGACGGCGAGAGGGAGAGCCGATGATCTCGAGCAGGGAGACAGACACACTCGGAGCGGCTGGAGGCGCCACTTAGACGGGTGGAGGAGAGATACGGTATATTTCAAGACATCAGGTAGCCTGATTCTACACGCTGGACATGGCTGTGTGTTTTACAATCTACACATTGTTTCTGTGTAGGCTCTCAGTTGTCCAGGTGGTTTCCAGAAGCTTGAATCTTTGACTGGACTGGGTTGCTTGAGGTGAGGATGATTCGCTTCTAATCGCAGAAGCTTCCTCAGCTAAAATTCTTGCTCCAATCTGACGGCGGTGCCCGAGGAGTACCACGATCTTGCTGACGTCTTCAGCAAAGATCTGGCACTCACTCTTCCCCCGCACCATCCGTATGATTGTGCCATGAATTGATCCCGGGCGTTGAGTTTCCGTCCAGTAGACTGTACAATCTCTCACGTCCTGAGCGCGAATCAATGGAGACCTACATCCGGGACTCATTAGCTGCCGGGCTGATCCGGAATTCCACCTCCCCGATGGGTGCTGGTTTCTTTTTTGTGGGCAAGAAAGACGGCAGACTCCGTCCATGCATTGATTACAGAGGGCTGAACGAGATTACGGTTCGCAACCGATACCCGTTGCCCCTGTTGGATTAAGTGTTCACGCCCCTGCACGGAGCCCAAATTTTCACCAAACTTGATCTTAGGAATGCGTATCACCTGGTTCGGATCTGGAAGGGAGGTGAGTGGAAGACAGCATTTAACACCCCGTTAGGTCACTTTGAGTACCTGGTCATGCCGTTCAGCCTCACTAACGCCTCTGCGACGTTCCAAGCTTTGGTTAATGACGTCTTGCGGGACTTCCTGCACCAATTCGTCTTCGTATACCTGGACGATATACTCATCTTTTCCCCGGATCCTGAGACTCATGTTAGGCATGTACGTCAGGTCCTGCAGCGAGTTCCACCGCACTTCCTTGTCCTTCCTGGGGTTCATAATCTCCTCCAACTCCGTTGCCCCTGATCGGCTAAGGCTGCGGTGGTGAGAGATTGGCCCCAACCGACAAGCCGTAGGAAGCTGCAACAGTTCCTCAGCTTTGCAAATTCTACAGGAGGTTCATTAAGAGCTACAGTCAGGTGGTTAGTTCCCTGACAGCCCTGACCTCCCCAAAAGTCCCCTTCACATGGTCGGATTGGTGCGAAGCCGCGTTTAGGGAGTTGAAACGCCGGTTCTCAACTGCACCAGTTCTGGTGCAGCCTGATCCTAGCCGCCAGTTTGTCGTTGAAGTGGATGCCTCTGACTCAGGGATAGTAGCCGTGCTGTCCCAGAGCAGGGAGTCCGATAAGGTCCTCCACCCTTGTGCCTATTTTTCCCGCAGGTTGACCCCGGCAGAACGGAACTATGACGTGGGCAATCGGGAACTCCTTGCAGTGAAAGAGGCTCTTGAGGAGTGGAGACACCCGTTGGAGGGAGCTGCAGTACCATTTACGGTTTTCACGGACCATCGGAACCTGGAATACATCCGGATCGCCAAGCGTCTGAACCCCAGGCAAGCCCGCTGGTCACTGTTTCTTCGGGCGTTTTGACTTCCAGATCACCTACCGCCCCGGGACCAAGAACCAGAGATCTGACGCCTTGTCGCAGGTACATGAAGAGGAGGTCAAAACGGAGCTGACAGATCCTCCGGAACCAATCATCCCCGAGTCCACTATCGTGGCCCCCCTCACCTGGGACGTGGAGAAGACCGTCCGGGAGGCCCTGGCACGGAGCCCGGACCCGGGGCCCGGCCCGAAGAACCGACTGTACGTCCCACCAGAGGCCAGAGCTGCAGTCCTGGACTTCTGTCACAGTTCCAAGCTCTCCTGTCACCCAGGGGTGTGAAGAAACCGTGGCAGTGGTCTGGCAGCGCTTCTGGTGGGTGTCCATGGAGGCCGACATCTGGGAATACGGCCAGGCCTGCACCACCTGTGCCAGGGGCAAGGCGGACCACAGAAAGACTCAAGGACTCCTCCAGCCGCTTCCGGTGCCTCATCGCCCCTGGTCACACATCGGCTGGACTTTGTCACGGGCCTCCCGCCATCCCAGGGCATGACGACCATCCTCACGGTAGTGGACCAATTCTCCAAGGCGGCCCACTTCGTGGCCCTCCCGAAGCTCCTAATAGCCCAGGAGACCGCACACCTCCTGGTCACACCACGTTGTACGTCTGCATGGGATACCAACTGACATTGTCTCGGATCGTGGTCCTCAGTTCTCCTCTCAAGTCTGGAGGAGTTTCTGCAGGGAACTGGGGGGCCACTGTGAGCCTCTCGTCCGGGTATCATCCCACAGACGAACGGACAGGCAGATGCGGGCGAACCAGGAACTTGAACAGCCCTCCGCTGCGTGACCTCCGTGCACCCGGCAGCCTGGAGTGACCATCTGGCCTGGATCGAGTATGCTCATAATAGCCAAGTGTCCTCTGCCACCGGCCTCTCCCCCATTTGAGGTGTGTTTGGGGTACCAGCCCCCATTGTTCCCAGTGGTGGAGGGAGAGGTCGGTGCCCCCTCGGTCCAGGCCCACCTTCGCAGATGCCGTCGGGTGTGGCGCACCGCCCGCTCTGCCCTGCTGAAGGCCCATGCAGACCGCCGGCGTTCCCCGGCCCTGCATACCAGTCTGGGCAGGAGGTATGGCTTTGCACCAAGGACATCCCTTACAGGTGGAATCACCAAAATGAAAGACCGCTACATCGGACCGTTCAAAATCTCAAGATCCTCAGTCCTGCCGCCGTGAAGCTACAACTCCCAGCTTCACTGCGGATCCACCCGGTCTTTCATGTGTCACATCATCGACGGGGAGCCTGCCTGGACTGTTCGCAGGCTCCTGGACGTCCGTCATAAGGGCCAGGGGTTCCAGTATTTGGTGGACTGGGAGGGGTATGGACCCGAAGAACGCTCCTGGGTGAAGAGGAGCTTCATCCTGGACCCGGCCCTCCTGGCCGACTTCTACAACCGTCACCCCGACAAGCCTGGTCGGGTGACAGAGGCGCCCGTGAGGGGGGGTCCTGTTGTGTGGGCCGCTGAAGAGGAGATACTGCTGGCCCACCACCAGAGGGCGCCCTGCCTGAAGTGCGGGCTTCAGGCACGAGGGGGCGCAACCGCATCACAGGAGCAACCGGGAGTGGACAGCTGTCACTCATCATCATCACCACCATCTCCACAAAAGCCGGGCAGCAACTCCACCTCGCTGCTGAGATATCGTTCTACCTCTCAGTTAAACTCTCAGCCGTTTTGTGCCAAATGCACATTGCTTATGTCTGAACCTTTGCAGTTGTTGCTTGTGATATACTTACAGCTAGAAGCCAAGTTGTGGATGATAGCCGAGTTTGTGGATTTTGGGAGGAGTTGACGCATTTCGCTCCTCACTCCAAACTTGCTAAGTATTTCCATAAGGACTGCACGAACTGTGTTCCTGTGTTTGAGGTGGAGGTGTTTTTTCCCACCAGAAGAGGGACTGTGTTTGCTGAGTGTTTGCTGGGTGTGCACACACCCACCATTAAACTGTTTTTGCTTCCTGCCAGCAGTACCAGATCTGACAGCTGGAGACGATGGCCACCTGGGGACTCAGGACTTGGCGGCTCCGATGTGTTCCAGATCTGTGGGCAGTGGAAATCGTGTGGGGCACGGCCCTTCTCTGGACAGACGTCTTCTATCCTCGAGCCTGCCCACACGTCACCTTTGTATCTTTGACTTGATTCTAAATCTGCAATTGTCTGTATTCCGTTGTGCACATTCACAACATCAAATTGTTATTTTTTGGCTCATCTATTGTCCGTTCATTTACGCCCCCTGTTATGGGTCCGTGTTACTACACTTCACAACACTATATGTATTACCCCAAACCTCGACACAGTATGTCATATGTGGAACAAGTAATGCATGATATAAAGTGGTCAATGCATATTGGGAGAGGAGGTCCTGGGCTTTATGCAGAATTACGATGGCTTTTGACATTTTAGATTTAACATAGTTAATACATGTTTTCCATATTAATCTATCGTCAGTATAAACACCAAGAAATTTTGTATCTGTTACAATATCATGTAATAATAGATTTTTGCTTATGTTCCTGGACTAGTTTTACCAAAATGGAGCCATAATTTATTTAAATCGAACCATTGTTTAAATTTGTGTAATTCGTTTTCCATCTTGTCTGGGAGCTGTCCCAAATGATCCCCACTACAAACACAGTTGTATCATCAGCAAATAAAATACAACTTATGTACTTGGAAACATAACATCCATCCATTTTCTTCCGCTTTATCTGGAGTCGGGTCGAGGGGGCAGCAGCTCAAGCAAAGCCGTCCAGACCTCCCGATCCACACACACCTCCCCCAGCTCCTCCGGGGGAACCCCAAGGCATATGTCATTAATATACAAAAGAAACAACAATGGCACAAGGACTGAACCCTGGGGCACCCACAAGTAATCTTCAAGAACTCAGAATTTGTCCCTCCAATGTAGACACACTGATACCTATTGTCTACGTAGCTCACTATCCAGTCATGTGGCAATCCCCTGATACCATACTTCTCTAATTTGTCCAGTAGCAAGGTATGATCTATAGTATCAAATGCTTTCTGTAAATAAAAAACCCCTACAGTATATTGCTTTTTTTCAATCGTGTTGGAAATTTGTTCAACGAAATCCATCACAGCCAATGAAGTAGTGCGATTCTTTCTAAAACCGTTTTGCTGCTTGCTAAGGATATGATGTTTAGTTTTAAAAAAAAGAATTAACCTAATTACAATACCTTTTCCAAAACTTTAGAAAATTGTGGTAAGAGGGAGATCGGCCTACAATTTGAAAAAAACATGCTTGTCACCAGATTTGAACAATGGTATCACTTTCACTATTTTTATTTGAAAGGAAATTTTCCAGTCATTAATGACAAATTACCAGATATGTTAAAGGCTTAACAATGCAATCAATATTTTTAACCAAAAACATCAAAGTTGTCACTGTCAGTTGATTTTTTTCCCCCTACGTTTATGAACTATGTCAACAATTCTTTTTCATCTGTTCCTTTAATGAACATTTAATCCAGAACTGTTTCTATTGTTTTGCTATGATCCAAGGAGCACATTTTGGAAGATACAATTGAATTTGCTAAGTTTTTTACGCACGTTAACAAAATAACCATTAAAATTATCTGCTATAGCTTTGTTTTCTTTAACAATTGTGTCAGTATTTGTATAAAAATAGGCAGGATATTCTTTAACAACTTTTTTCTGATTTCTGATTTCATTTCAAAAACCTCCAAGTGCTCTTTATATTAGTTTAATTTATTTCCAGTAAATCACTATAGCACTGCCTTTTACACAATCGCATAATGTATGGTAGTTTTTTGTTTATATGTTTTTTATGTTATCTCAGTTTCAATTGTTCTAAATTTTAAAAACTGCTTGTACAAAAAAAAAAAATATTTTTACAACATGCATTCTGAAGTCCCTTAGTGATCCAAGATTATCTTTGCTTAGCTTATTTCCAACTAAGCGCCTTGGGGCAACTGTTGTTGTGATTTGGCGCTATATAAAAAATTGATTGATTGATGATAAATTGGAAATAATAGAAATGAATGATTCGTAAGGTTGAGCTACATCCTCAATGTAAATGTCACTCCAATTTTGCTGTATTAAATCTGTTCTAAGCCTTTCCATAGCTTCCTTTGTTATTTTCCTTGTGAAGTTTGTAAGTTTTCATTCTGGTAATGGAGATGCTTTATTTCTGCTTTTCTGTTTTGTTTTGTTTTTTCTTTTAAATGAATGAAATAAATAAATAAATGAAAAAAAAAAGTTTGTAATGTTAATATGGTCAATTTTATCGACTAATGAATTGAAAGCAACAAAAAAGTTAGACTTATTTATATAAAGTGGCTTTTAAAACCTAGTGGGGAAGTGACATGTTCTGTTTTTTATGTGCTGTTTAAAATTTATTGGCTGTGTTTCATTTTTTTTTATGTGTTTTTACTGTTAAGCACTTTGGACACCATTTAGTGCTGTAAAGCACTTTATAAATAAATGTTGCTTGATTGATTGATTGATTGAACTTCTACATTGACTGGAAGACATAGGGAGAACCAGCAAGGGACTGAGCCAGCTGGCGAGCAATGATCCACACAGGGTGTGGACGTCCACAACACACACAGAGGAGGAAGAGGAAGGACAGAGAACAAGATCGGGACGGGCAGAAGCTTCCCCCAGAAACCACGTGCAGCATCTGTCAGAAACAGAGTGCTTCAAGAGTGTGCCCATGCGGTCATCTCTGTGTCCACCATCCCATCCAGGAGTCCACCAAGAGACCACCGTCCTCACCACCGACAGACTGCCAAGACGCTCTGCTTTAATCTGGAGTTGAGCCGGTGAAGTTAAAATGTCCCAGTGGGTGCAGCGCTCCTGGAGGTTTTCTCTGTCAGATACACAATCAGAAGCTGGTCAGAAACTATGGCAACACTTTCTCTCAGGGGTTGTTTCAGACCTTTGACAGGGTGGGCGTGTTCATCCTGGTGTATTCGCCGCTGAAATCCTCTCTGAGTCAGCCTGAGGCAGGAATGAGAACAGCTCCGATCAAACAGGAGGCAAGAGAGCATCTCTCACAGAAGAAGAAGAAGAAGAAGAAGAAGACATTCACCCAAAACTTACTGCTTAGTTTTTATTAGAGTTTTCACTTCATTCATGACAATCACACAGTACTTTCCTGCATCAACAAGCAGGGCTCCCATATGCAGATGAAAGTATGCACAGCACAACAAGACGTGGAAGCTCTTAGCAAGAAAAAAATACATTATTAAATACACAAAGTAAAATAGAATGAAAAACCACAAGGAAGAAAATCAGCCGTCGTCCTGCTGACGGGCAACACCACCAATCCAAGACCAAAATGACTTCCAATCTGGTGCCGTGGCACCATCCCTGTGATCTAACTTATAAAACATGCATTCATATGAAGCAGCCTTTCTCATCATGTTTATCCAGTCTTTAAACTGTGGGGGGCTTTGGGGGGTTTCCAGTCTTTAAGAATAATCCTGGCTGCCACTGAAACCCCAACCAGGACAACAGAGAAGTCTCTGTCCTTCATCACCCAGTGAACACAGTGTTGGACAGAACAGAATAGGACATGTCTTTCTAACCGATCACTTAGAATAAGTACAACAACCGGCCAGAAGCTTTTGATGACTGGACATTCATACAGGCAGGGGGTCAGGGTGCCGTTATCACTTCGACATTTCCAACACAATGATGTATTCATAAGACCGAATCTATTCAGTCTCACAGGAGTCCAACATTATCACATACTGCTAAACACAATGCTAAAATACCCTCAGCCGTATGAGCACCGTATATGTGTGTGTGTATACACACATTATACATTTATTATTTAGATTAATTATTAAGACCCTACTGTCTTATGTGCAATTTGTACATAAATGGTAAATGGACTGCATTTACATACGTAGCGTTTTTCCATCAGATGCTCAAAGCACTTTACAATAATGCCTCACATTCACCCCAACGTCAGGGTGCTGCCATACAAGGTGCTCACTACACACCGGGAGCAACTAGGGGATTAAGGACCTTTCCCAAAGGCCCTTAGTGATTTTCCGGTCAGGCTGGGATTTGAACCGAGGATCCTCTGATCTCAAGCCCAACGCTTAACACTAGACCATCACCTCCCCTAAAGTTTTATTGTGTTTTATTTATTCATCAGTGTATCATTAATACATTCATCTTTGAATGTTTATATTGATGTCGGAGAATAAACTCTATATTTTACTTACGTTTTAAGGGCGTCTGCAGGAGGGCATGTGCGTGCACATACATGAGCTTTTGAGAAGAGCGGAAGTTAGCTTTGACTGATGTAATGTGCGTGCACGCTGATGTCCATGAGATGTCTTGTAAATGACTCCAGAGGTGTTATCAGGTTACAAAAACAGTGCTTTCAGTTTTAGAAGTGTTTATTCCTCAGTACCTTTTACATAATTTGTGGGAAACATGTTATACGAGGTCTGTCCATAAAGTATAGGTCGGTTTCAGCATTTTATCCGGATATTCCACTGTTAAAGGAGATTTTTTTAATGAAAGACGTGCGGGCGGATTGCAGCGTTGGCTCGCAGCCGCCGCGACGCTCCACCACAGGAAAAACACCTCTGTTGGAAGCCTTGAGGACACGTTGGAACATCTCCAGCTGATAAACAATTTCTCATATACTCACTCCACTGAAAGCCATCAAAAGCCAACTGGATTTTACAAATGGTTATCAACACGGAGGTGTTTTTCCTGTGCCGCCGCACCACGTCGGCTGCGTCCCGACGCGCAGACCCGTCCGCACGTCTTTCATTAAAAAAATCTCCTTTAACAGTGGAATATCTGGATAAAATGCTGAAACCGACTTCTTCTGAAACTTCTCTGTTCTCTCACGACGTCCTGGATCAACAGAGCCTGAAATGTGGAGGTTTTCAGCTTGAAACAGGCTGATGACGGCGCCTGAGCGCGCTGCACGACGTCTCGCACCGTGAAAAGTCCTTAAAGCGACAGAATCACCTCAAAATCTCTCATCAGCTGTTAAAATTTTCACTGAAAACCAGCTTAATTTTTCGAACCATGTCCACTTCGATGTGTCTCACAGGTTTAGAAAAAATCTTGATCAAACAAAGCGCCAGTCTCTCAGCAACTTCTCAGACAAAGGAATTCCGACGAGGGGCTGGACGACTCCTCCCACAAGGAGTGCTCACAGGCGAATGACGTCACCGACAGGCGTGGAAAAACTCACGCATGCGCACGAGGGTTCAAGCATGTCTGACATAAAAACATATGAATGAAATCCATATAGTTTTTGAAAAAAATAAAAAGGACCTATACTTTACGGACAGCCCTCGTATTTACACATAAATGAAGCGGTTTTGTAGCGCCAGAGAGACCAGCCAGTGATGTCATGGTGCTGCTTGACTGTGATTGGCTGTCACCCCCACCCCTCAAAAACCAAAAAATAAAAATAAATAAATAAAAGCATTTGCATGATTCATAGCATAAAAATATGAATGAATGAATACGTTTTATTCAGCACGCACATAAACAAAATACCAACATAAAAATCTCTTACTAACAAAACAAATCAAAAAAACAAGAAAATACAACAATAACTCAAACAACTTCCCAATTATGTGCAGCCGAAATGGTGTGGCTTGAAGCAAAAGATTCTACACCCCCCTCCACACACACACACACACACACACACACACACACACACACACACACACACACACACACACACACACACACACACACACACACACGCCAGTTACTATACACATTTAAATGTACTCAAAACAAAGTAACAGTCAGAAAGATAACATAACAGTTACATTACAGTTACAGTTACAGCATAAAAATATGAAACAGAATGTCATGATTTAACCTCTTAATATAGGTCAAGGTTAGTAATACCTGAACGTCTCCAAGACCCTAACTGATGGCCATATTTGATGGTCACTGGGTAAAAATGACTCTTAAATCACTGTACCAGGCCGATCTGTGTGCATGTGGACTATCTACTGTACAACACAGAAACTCATGGTGACTTTTGACTCACGCCTGATCGTACCAATCAACTGACAACCTCTGGTGCTGGCTCCAAAAGTGAGTGACTCACCATAGAAAGCCATGTTAAAATGTCCAACTTTACAGCAGGAATAAACACGTTTGCAGCCTTGGTACAAAAAAATGGTATCTGTTGAGAGCTTTCTTGTTCATAGCAAGTGCACAGGGATAAGGTTTTACATAATCTTTCAGTTGAAGCAATTTTACAGACATGAAGTTAAGAATAATCAGGGGTGTGGCAGCTTGGGGCGACAGCTAGTGGGCTTTGGGTCAAAGCAGGTGTCAGCTAGAGGCTGTGAACTTAACTGTTTGTTCTTTCTGAGCAACGGATAATATATGGTTTGCTGTGCAGTTAATTGTAGTTATCAAGTGTCAATGACGTCTGTGCTCCAGTGTTTCCACAGAGTAAAATGACTGAATTTGTGTATTAGCAGTGTTAGCACACCCTTGGAGGTCTTGAAGCTTGTTGATGTTAGTTACTGAGTGACAGAGGCAATATTCAGGCCATAATTTTTAATCCCTGCAACCAAGTCAGCTGTTATGAAGACCAACACCCGCTCTGTGACGTATCTGAGTTACTCAAACGCCTGATCCAACATTAGCCTGTTAGCCTTTGCTCGTTTGGTAGCTTGAGATGGCTGGTGTGTTTGGGCTTCCTTCATCCCAATCCAGGTCCCCCCAGTCCATTCCACCTCCTCTTTACCTATTTAAGGCTTCACCCGCCGTTCGCCCCATTTGAAAGCAGCTCTTCAGGAAATCTACAGGTGAAATCACAGGCGTTTTGTCCAATCTACGGTGCTGATATAAGGCAAAACCATCACAGGGGATATCTGCATTTTCTCACTGTAAATCTAAAAGAGGTGTGACTTCACAAAGCAGCTGCTCAGAGACGTAAAGTGCACGATGTGATCATCATCATCATCATTTGCGATCTGTCGGAACAGGTGCCGTTATCTTCAAAAGCACGCATGTGAAAGCTTCATTTATCACGATTTACTCAGATTTATTTATTTATGTGCTGTGTTTCTGAATGCGCTGACACATTTCTCATCGATACATGAGACTGTAGGTTTGTCAACAAATATATTAATGAATAACTATTATATAAAAGTTTCAGCAGATCTAAAAATTCAGGCTTTCAACTTGAAATTAAGATGAATGCAAATGAATTAAAATGCCATGTGAATGAATAATTAAGACTTTAGCAAAAAATGTGATTACAGATTCATACTGGGGGGGGGGGGGGGGGGGCTCATTTTTGCTCGCCTGTCTTGTTTACTTACAAGGAAAATCATCCAAAATTGATCAAATGGGATTTATTAACAAGGAGAGGAAATTGCAGCTTTTTTTTGCAGTTGCCCAGAGACGTCTCTGCGCATGTGTGTATGTGTGTGTGTGCGAGTCACATAAAATGGAAAGATGTTGAGCAATTTTAATTAACACGTTGTTTACGCGGGATGTCAGCAGACGTCTTCATTTCTCTGGTAACCAGCAGCGATGACTGTGCAATGCAGAAAAACATCCCCAGAAATCCGCATGGAAGATGCGAGTGCTTGTTCCGCGGAGATAAAAAGCAATCTACATATCTTACCTCGTCCTGGTAGATGAAGAAAAGCATGACTGACAGGATCTCCAGGAAGAAGATGAGGAGGAGGAGGATGAAGAACTGTGGAGACACAAAGAGGAGTGAGAGGAGAGGAGGGTTATTTATCAAAAGTTTCATCTGCGCAACGACGACGGCGACAACAAGCGTCGGTGAACAACAGAGGAATGATGGATGAAGGAACAAGAAGGAGAATGAAGTGAGGAGAAAGTCAGTGAAGTACCTGAACCTGCAGCAGGTCTGCATATAAAAGTTTTGTTTTTAAGTCTCACAGAACATCAGAGCTGAAAGAACACGAGTGACTTTATTTTACTTTGTAATTACACCCAAACCTGGAGGAGGATGGGGTTGGAATTACACTGTCGTCCACGTGTTTTGGAGACCAGAAGTAATTGGAGCATTAGTTCCTTTGTGACCTGGCGTGTTGTTGCCTCATCGTGGAGGCCGTCACGCAACTCTGACATCACCTTGGGTAGATCAAACAAGGAGGAACTGCAGTGACGCCGGGTCATATGGTTCCGGTCGAGCACCACCAGGACACCGGGGACATCACGGACATGGAGGACACCGGAAAGCTCAAGTAAAAGTGAGCATGAAAGATGAAACTGAGGATGTTTTGTGACTGCACAGAGGACAGCGCCTGTGACTGTGATTCATCCGAATGTCATCCAGGTACATCACATTCCAACATTATACAAATAATGAATGTTTATGAGTTCAATGGTACGAATATTGGTACGAAAGCTGGAATGGTTTGTTCCACCTTTCACCAAATTAAATATTCGTACCATTGAAAGTATGTAAAAATATTCATTATTTGTTTTATATTGCAGCTAAAACAAATCCTTGTCATTTGATATTATATTAATTTACAAACAACAAAAAAGGGACTTACATTGTGGTACTCCACAATGTCCAGCTTTTCATTCTAACTTCCTCCTAACAGCTCTTCATGCCTCCAGACGGCTTACAGTGCAGTGGATTTGTTTTGTGTGTGCGCAGAGTGCAATGGTACCAAACGCAGGGAACCACATTTGCATGCTAAATGCAACGCAACACAAATGGGACCAATAATCCATGTCACGTGACATACAACGCACCAATCAAATGACAAGGATCCACTCAGCCATTATATAATAAAGCACAATTTGCAGCAAGAGCCGGTTTCTGTAATGTAATCGGAGCTATTGGCTGCACACATATTGCTATAAAGGCGCCATCACATGATGAATTTGTGTTTGTTAATAGGAAACAATTTCATTCCATCAATGTTCAAATCATATGTGATGCGCAAATTATGCATCAAACTAATGTTGTGGCTCATTGTCCTGGTTCAACACATGACTCATTCATCCTGACTAACAGCATGATCGGGCAGCTCCGCCTCACGCCTTTTTTTCATGCTCCCGTCAGGAAATTTCCATGATGCAGATTTTTTAGTAACCTTAACCACTTCCCCTAACCCTAACCATCACCATAATGTAACTGTCTCCCTAACCTTAACTCTAACCATAACCCCCCAGAACCCCCATGTCACCCCACATATTGTGCCCCCGTCTGGCACGTGCACTATGAGCAAACAGTTTATTCACACAATTGTTCTGAATGAAACCAGCACATATACAACCCTAACCCTAACCCTAACATTTGCATATTTAAATAGGGGCATGGAGGGGGAGGAGTTTGATGCATGTACACGTGTGCTAAATTCCACATTCACCCCAATTCCAATAAAGTTGGGTCATTGTGTAAAATGTAAATAAAAACAGAATACAATGATTTGCAAATCCTCTTCAACCTATATTCAATTGAATACACCACAAAGACAAGATATTTAATGTTCAAACTGATAAACTTTATTGTTTGTGGCTTGGCATTGTCTTGCTGAAATAAGCAGGGACGTCCCTGAAAAAGATGTTGCTTGGATGGCAGCATGTTTTGCTCCAAAACCTGGATGTACCTTCCAAACTATTTTTTTATGCAGTTGTTCACAAAGTGGTGATCCTCACCCCATCTTTGCTTGTGAACGGCTGAGCCTTTTGGGGATGATCCTTTTATACCCAATCATGACACTCACCTGTTTCCAATTAACCTGTTCACCTGTGGAATGTTCCAAACAGGTGTTCTTTGAGCATTCATCAACTTTCCCAGTCTTTTGTTGCCCTGTCCCAACTTTTTTTGAAACGTGTTGCAGGCATCCATTTCAAAATGAGCAAATATTTGCACAAAAACAATAAAGTTTATCAGTTTGAACATTAAATATCTTGTCTTTGTGATGTATTCAATTGAATATAGGTTGAAGAGGATTTGCAAATCATTGTATTCTGTTTTTATTTACATTTTACACAACGTCCCAACTTCATTGGAATTGGGGTTGTACAAACAGAATGTGCTTGGATCCATGTGTACGCGCACTTTGATACACCTGGACTGTTTTGTGCTTACACCAGTTTCTGGGTTTCAGTAGGAAATACACACACGTCTTTGTACATGGGGTCCCGGGTCTGGATGCAATTAAAAGTGTTAGTCAGCACTGTGAGCTCACATTCATTATTTATTGTCACATCTGACTCTGTTAAAGGAGGCCCTTTGATTGGCCGCCTGCCCCCATAGACCACTCCCCTTTGCGACAGGCGAGAGAGCTGCCTGATGGGTGATACATCTTTCTTGATGTGGGCCCTAGTGAGTGCTTAAAATGCTGACGAGCTCATCCATCACACACTCTGCAAAGACAAGGCCGCTCACACACACACACGCACACACACACACACACACACACGCACGCACACGCACTGAGGCATTGCACACTTCCAGGAGGGATCCTACATAAAGTGTTCAGACGTGATCAGGTGATGTCTGCAGATGCAGAAACATCGATGGCGTGTTGTAGAAGGAGGCAGGTGCACAGTTTTGTTTGGCAGGAGGAGATTTTTTCACACATCAAGGTGACGGAACTCTTCTCTGTATCCTGAGCATCGACCTGACAGCAGATGAACGCTGCTCCTTCACACGTCTGGAGTCAAGTAGAGCTCCCAGGTGCCTCTAAGTCAGCACCTGCATGAAAGAATATGCGGGGAGGATGAAAGTCTCAGCACACGGTCACGGTGTGTTTGACGGTGCTGCAAGGAACTCTGGATAAACTGTCTGAGGAACTGTGTTTCTTGTTGGAGGCATTGATCTAAAACATGGTGAGGACAGACACAAAGGCTGGACGGCCTGATGTAACGCCAACAAGCAAATGTCAAAAATACTGAAATCATGGAAAAAAGAGCTACTTTTGTCTGTGAAAATCTGAAATGTTGGCAGTTATGCAGCTGATTAACTAAATCAACAAATAAATAAATAAACAGAGTTCAGAGAACCTGAAGAGCACCAGTGACCTTGGTGACCCCACCCAGACCAACGCTGTGGAAATGAAGCTCATCTCAACTCCATGGAACTTCAAAACCACCCGAGTGAACAGCAGCAGTGCCAAAATCCTCCTTTGAAGCACCTCAAGTTAACGTGGATGTACGTAGAAATAAACATATGGTATTTTACAGAAAAAAATGCACAAAACAATTAATACATTTTGTTTAATCTGTTCTATGAGAACAGTATTAAGTCAAGTGTGTGGACCTACATGGGGATTATGTTGAAAAGTGGGATTATGTTCCCACTCCTTTCCAAGTTGATTCTGTTTGTGTTATGTTAATTCATTTATGCCTTTTTTTGTCTTTATTAATTTTCTTTTTACTTTTCACCATTTTATGAACAGTGTCAAGTGTGTACATAAAACTGTACTATTTGTTTATATTGTTTATATTATTGTTTATATATTATGTTGACTTGGAATAAATAAACAAACCAAAATTAAAGCATGACATTAATTTAGTTGTGGTTTCATCTTGGTTGGGCTCAAAACCTTTCAATCACTCCTCCGATTGAAAAAAAAAGCTATTTTCAATATTTTAATTGAGTGTATTGACACACATTCTGTGTGAAAATGAGGTTTTAAGGGCCCACACAGAAGTGTAGCTCAGAAGACCCAAAGACCACAACTCACCATCGATAAGTCAAAGTGTCCACGTGTCACAATGAGAAACAGCAAACTACAGTTCACCAAACAGCTCCATCGAGTTTTTCATTCAGGTTTTCACTTTCAAAGAGCAGATTTGAAGGTTGATAAAGTTTATATTAAACACTGGTTCAAATAAGATGATTATTAAACAGGTCACATTGTGTAAAATCAGTTTTAACTGTTGAAGGTTTCATGTACAGTGTAAGTCTTCACAGCGCTTCACTTTTTTACACATTTATTATGTTGCAGCCTTATTCCAAAATGGATGAAATAATTATTTTCCTCAAAATTCTACACACAACACTCCATAATGACATTTTGTTTAGATTTTTGAAAATTTGTAAAAACAAAACAAACGAAAAAAACTAAGACATCTCATGTACGTAAGTATTCACAGTCTTTGCCATGAAGCTCAAAATTGAGCTCAGGTGCCTCCTGTTTCCACTGATCATCCTTGAGATGTTTCTACAGTTTAATTGGAGTCCACCTGGGGTAAATTCAGTTAACTGGACATGATTTGTAAAAACACACACCTGTCTACATATAAGGTCCCACAGTTGACAGTCAGAGCACAAACCAAACATGAAGTCAAAGGAATTGTCTGAAGACCTCAGAGACACAAATCTGGGGAAGGGAACAGAAACATTTCTGCTGCTTTGAAGGTCCCAGTGAGCACAGTGGCCTCCATCATCTGTAAATGGAATAAGTTCAGATCCACCAGGACTCTTCCTAGAGCTGGACGCCCATCTAAACTGAGCGATTGGGGGAGAAGGATCTTAGTCAGGGAGGTGACCAAGAACCCGATGGTCACTCTGTCAGAGCTCCAGCATTCCTCTGTGCAGAGAGCTTGAGAGGTGCTGCAAAGAGCAATGGACCAAACTGCCCAAAGATAGGTGCACCAAGCTTGTGGCATCATATTCAAGAAGACTTGAGGCTGGAATTGCTACTAAAGAATGCATCAACAAAGGATTGATCAAAGGCTGTGAATACTCATGTTACTTCTTAGTTTTTTATTTTAAATCAATTTGCAAAAATGAAAAATAAATCATGTTATTATGGGGTGTTGTGTGTAGAATTTTGAGGGAAAAAATAGTTTACTGCATTTTGGAATGAGGCCGTAACATAACAAAATGCAGAGATGTCAAATCCGGCTTCAATAAAAACCCTCCCATGTGGTGCTTCTCTACCTGTGCACCTAAAACAGGTGATCTCAATAATGAGCTCATCCACCTGCCTGAAGAGCTGAACTAATTACAATCAGCTGGTTTATTGGGAAGATGGAACAAATATGTGGCTGAACTTTTACTTTCTGAAGCTGGCTTTGACACCTCTGACAAAATGTGTAAAAAGTGAAGTGCTGTGACTCGTCTTCAGACGCTCTGTGTGTCTCTGTGTTAATGGGCCTGTGGTCCTCTGGGGTGTAGCCCACCTCTCACTCAGAGACCACGGGGCTAGCCTTCAAAGTGATCCTTAATTGGAATAAGCAGGTGTAGATAGTGAATGAATGAATGAATGTTTTGCATTATGCTGATCACATCGGTCAGTTTGAGACAAAGCAGCACAGATGTTTCAAATACAATCCCATGTGTTTTCTCCTTTCACAGCACCACCTGGCAGTCACTGGGTTTCTCTTGAAACTCAATTTTTAATCAGGCTAATGTGTAATTAAAGTCATATTTCACACACATGAATCCCTGCATGCATTAATAGTGTGACTCAAAGGCCACTGCATGGGGGTGGGGGGGGCTATGCAACCACATCTGGCTGTAAATTAGCCAAAAAGATCAACTCGCTGTGCTGGAAACGGAAGCAGAAAGGCTCAGCCAGCCATTTCTGAGCAGATCCACATGTGGGTGGGACACAGACCGCGTAAAAATGATGAGACCCACCACATAAAAGGACACAACGATCACATCTGAGGCTTCCCTCAATATCGGCTCAAGGCAGCAAGATCCCAAAGGGTATTGATTTCAGAGGCGCCGACGGGCCGTGTGTCCAACATGATTGCTGTGTAGCTTTTGTGCCGTGTGGAAATCACCACAGGAGGAACACAAAGAAATCAGCCTCAGTCCAGGCCTTGAGTAGAGCCCCCCCCGAAGCCCTGCCAAGGCATCAATCACTAAACTGGGCTCTGAGCATTACGGCCGCGCACGCCATCACAGAAATAGCATCACGATCGTAAGCGTGCAGCTTCATGTGTGAACGGGGAACTGTGCACGCAATCTGCTCTTCGACTTTACGCTCTCATAAGTACTGCTGTGAATTACAGTGCGCTGCATTAAAATGTGCCACAAACCTGGATAATAATCAAGAAAGAAGTTTGGAGGGTTTTTGTTGTTGTTTTTCGGGGGTCCACCAGAGTCGGTGTCTTGCAGGCTTTTGTTGTTCCCTGAAGGATCTGTGTGATACAAACCAGCTGTGGCTCATTAACTGCTGCAGAATACAAATGGTGATGGAACAAAAACCTGCAGGACACCAAAAACCAAGAGGCCTTAAAGGACCATTTCACTTATAACATGGTTATAACCACTACAAGTGCTGTAGTGCTGCGAGAAAATTAAGAGCTCTTCAGGCCAAAACTGATCATTCTTGCACCACCTATAGCTGCAGTGTGGAGCCACAGTTTGCCACAGAACCCGTGGGGAGAGTCAAGCCTCAGTTTGATCTATTGTATGAAATTACGGCCATCAACAGACATTAATTGTAATAATTGCATAATTGTCCACAGTTAACTCAAGTGCACATTTTTTATTTTCAGTCTAAGCTGTTTCTTAATGTCTGTAATCATTAATTATTTTAAAAATAAATTAAGCAGACTTTTTAAAAATATTTCTTCAATTCCACTGAGTGTAGAATTGTAGCACTAAAACTGGGACACTCAGAGTAACAGTGACTGAATGATGTTTTAGTTGTTAAAAATGTATTTATTATATTCATTCATTTCTATACCCATGTTTCCAATTCAGGCTCACTGGGAGCTGGATTCCATCCTAGCATCCATTGGACAAGTGGCGGGATACACCCTGAACAGGCTACCAGCCTATCACAGGTCATAATTAGACAGACTGGCGTCCTGTCCAGGTGTGAACCCTGCCTCGCACTCTATGACTGCTGGGATAGGCTCCACCCCCGTGACCCTTAATTGGACTAAGCGGTTGAAGATGTGTGTGTGTGTGTGTGTGTGTGTGTGTGTGTGTGTGTGTGTGTGATCATCATTTTTATTATTACTAATGTGTTGCCTGTGGGGATCCATGGGCTGTAAAGTGGGGCGTTTTTATAAAATAGGTAGTTGGCATTTTCATGGGTGGTGATAAATTATGCAAAGTTTCTATAATGATTTGGAATGGTGTGTGAGTCCAGAATGTAATTATCAACGTCCATTGTTCAGTGTTGTCAGCTAATATCTGTAGCTTCTCCAAAAATATTTGTCCTATCAACTTTCCGTTTTGGAGGTGTTCATCCTTGACCCAAAATTCATAAACATTCCAAACAGCAAATGTCGGCTGTCCCCAGTTTGTCCGTGATCAAAGACACACACTGGGTGTTTTGGAGGTCTCCCTGTGGCGCAGCCACATCGTGCATCGTCTGGGCGAACAGGAGTTAAAGAGACGACAGTGAGGGAAAACTGCTCCATGGTTGTCCTGGAGGAAGGTGATACCAGATGACATGATGTGTGTTTTGAAGCTTTCACAGCTCTGAGCCTCTGACCGAAACAAAGTGAGACACTCACTGTTCAACGAGAGGGACACTGGGCAGACAACGTGCACACAGTAATTCGGTAACTCGGGTTTATGGATGAGATAGAGATCAAAGTAAAAATGCCTTCGTGGCCTCCTGATGGACCAACTGCAGCATTCAGTGCATGTTAAAATGATTGGTGTTTAAGGAATTTGCTTCATCTCATTATTATCGTGTTAACTTGACAGCCTGCTGAAAATCCTTCTCCGTTCCACTCCTCCATTACGCTGTAACTGATGACACAACAGATAAACGGGTTTTTGTATTTTCTTTGTGTCAGGTTTGTTTTGTTCAGTGGTGGGCGCAGCTAACCAAAAAGTTAGCTTGATAAATATTAATCCAATAACTGAAAAGTTGTCTTTATGGTGCTACACCAATAAAACTGATAAAAAATGTATCTTTATTACAGATAACTGAATAACTTGTAGTATTGATTCGGACGCGGCCACATCAGATTACACTGTCGGCTTCTGATAAAGCAGTTTCACTTTCACGTTTCACTGCTGGGTAAAGTCAAGGATCACAAACACATAAGTAAGCATGAAAATGACTGAATAAAAAAATAAAGCCTCAAACACTGTCTTCATCTTTCAAAAGCAGTAAAACAGTATTAGAAGTCAGTTTATCTCTGTTATCGGATTAGCTGAACTGTGCCCACCACTGGTTTTGCTTTGTTATTTTCTTACTGCATGCTCTTGTCTTGTGTCTGGGGTTGGGTCTGGGTGTGGCTTGTCCCTTCTGTTTGCCACACCTCCTTCCTGATTGTTCTCACACACCCTTGTCTCATTTTCCCTAAGCACCACCTGTGTTATTTAAGCCCTCTCTTTTCCCTCCTGTCTTTGCCAGTTCATTGTACCTCGTGTCTTTGCTACCAGCCTTTTTCACAGTCCTTGTTCCTAGTTATTGCCACGCCGTGTTTTCTGAACTGTTTGCTTGTTTTTTGACCTCAAGTTAGTCTCACGATTTGGATACGCTGCATTTTCTGGCTTGTCTTTTTGTACTGACCATTGCTTGTTTCCTTTTTTTTTTTCAGTAAATCCTTTTACTCATTCAGTGCCTCTGTGTGAGCCTCGTATTTGTGTCCAGCTTTTTTGGGTCCAGCGTCCTGACAAAAAGTTGCATTGTGCAGTTTGTGCCCTCACAGCCACAGACGTCTCTAACTCCTCCACAGTTTCTCTGTGTCTTGTCCATGAGCTTCCATCTGCAGGGTCAACTGCCTTATACCCACTGATTTTTAATGGCTGATGTGCAGACATGTGCACAGCTGGTGCTCATGGTGCTTGCACGTGCTAAAAATGAATAATGTGCAACAGAACTCAGGGGAGCTGCTTCTCAGGAGGAAAGCAATGACAGATTGTAAAAAAGCTCTCCCTCTGTTTTCTGCTACACGATTTATTTTTTGCATGCATGCACACCATGACCACCAGTTATGTGCACGCCCACTGATGTCTCTGAAGTCTAAGACATCCTATTCAGTGAATTTAAAATGCCCTGACTTACATAATTTATATTCACATGCAATGTTGACAAATCAGAGTCCCGGTCTGTTTCATGGTGCTTATACAGGACAGAAGAAGATTGTTCTTTTGATTAGTTTTTGTATTTAGCAGTCTGATCAGCACCTCTGTGTCCCTCAGCACATAGAACACAGTATTATTGGTGTTCCCTGCATCCAAGGTAAACACATCCACATTTCTTCTAAAATTCTGCATCATGTGTCAGTTTATAATCCATTTTTGGCAGCTGATGTTTTGCCATAAAATCACTTCTCTCATCCAGATTATGGTGTGATATGAACCTCCAGGGATTCTGCCAGAAATGTTTAAATTTTAAGGACATCGGACTCTATGAGTCTGAAGACAGATTTATTTTACTAAAGCTGATGTACACATTACACAACGATATGAAGCAGTGTTGACGTGTTGTGACACATCAGTGTAATACAGATGTGTGTGAGGGTGAAACTGCAGAATAACAGCTCACACGGCATTCATCTCCTTAGTCTGCTGCATGCAGCGCAGGTGGAAGGTGGGAGCAGCAGAGTCCCATAGTGATAGAGAGAAAAAACTATCTATCTATCTATCTATCTATCTATCTATCTATCTATCTATCTATCTATCTATCTATCTATCTATCTATCTATCTATCTATCTATCTATCTATCTATCTATTATCTATCTATCTATCTATCTATCTATCTATCTATCTATCTATCTATCTATCTATCTATCTATCTGTCTGTCTGTCTGTCTGTCTGTCTGTCTGTCTATCTATCTATCTATCTATCTATCTATCTATCTATCTATCTATCTGTCTGTCTGCAATCTTTATAAAATCCTATTGAGATCGAAATCTCTTACAAAGTGTTGCCACAGTTACTTTTAAAAAGTAATCCAATTACCGATTACTGATTACTCCTTGAAAAGTAACTTAGTTACTTTACTGATTACTCAGTTGTAAAAGTAACTAAGTTAGATTACTAGTTACTTTTTTAGTTACTTTTCCCAGCTGCCGACAACAACCCTCTGCCACCTCAACATGACAATGATACTTGTTTTGCCAAAACTCACTTTATAGTCACCCTTTCTTGACTTCAATGAAAATAAATACTTGTTTTAAAAAAAGTAAAATAAAGACGTCTTTCTTGACCTCATATTTAACTGTTGACAGCACTGTAACAGTAAAACTTGTAATTTCTAACCTACATTGTTTATAAATGTAACTATTAAATTCATTCTAGCATTTTTCTAACATTTAAATTCTCTCTAAATATTTTACTTGTCGAAATTAATATTATTTTAAGTAGTATTAGTAGTTGTAGTAAAAAAAGGCTTCAAAACTGGACCTTTAATCTAGGGGTGTTGTGAGGGGGGCACATCCTTGCCCCACGCCCCCATTCCATCTGGATTCGCCCCTGCTTTGACGTTTGAGCACAAAGAATGGATAACATTTATTTATGCAGAAAACATGACCAGATTTACAGGTCAGAAAGTTTTATTGCGTTTCACATCATGTGGTCCTCAGAAAGAGAGTTTAGGTGCATTTGAGTGGAAAATAGTGTTAGTTGTTGACGCGTCGCGGAGGATCAGCTGTTTTTAACGAGCAGATACAGAGCGGCTCAGCTCAGAATTCTAAATAAAGGAGGAAAAAAAGTATAAAAATGTCTTTGTAAGCTCAGTGCAGGTGTGCTGTTGTCACCGTGCTTTAAGAGGTGAGGACGAGGTCAAGCAGCTGCAAAAAACCGTGGATGAAAAGCTCACAGCTCGCTTAAAGTGGGCAGTTCAGTCGAACCCCGAACCCCTGCCCACAGACCAAGTTTAATGCTGCTATCGACCACAATGAAAAATAATAGTAACGCACAGTGACATGGAGAAGTAACTTTAATCTGATTACTGATTTGGAAAGATTAAAACGTTAGATTACTCGTTACTAAAAAAAGTGGTCAGATTAGAGTAACGCATTACTAAGTAACGCATTACCGGCAACACTGTTTACAACGGTAACCTGGCCAAGAAAGGCAGCAGCATGTTAATAACAAATAAAATACAAGGAATATACAGAAGAGAAAGAGAGAGAAAAAACAACAGCAAAAGCTGATCATTGTAACACTATATAGACTAAAACAAATTAGAATTTAGAAACATGGGCATGGACATATTTCTTACCTCCAGAGATTTGGCTTTGGAGATTGCTTCATTTCATGGATTAAGTTGCTCCACTCTAACCCAGTCGCAACAGTGATAACCAGTGGACAACAATCTCAACACTTTTCTCTGGGTAGAGGAGCACGTCAGGGGTGTCCCCTGTCCCCACTCCTTTTTGCAGTTATCGAACACACTCGTCATAGCCCTTAGGCAGTCTGATGCCTTCAGGGCATAGAATCTGGTGCGTCATACCATAAGCTGTCTTTATATGCAGATGACTTGCTGCTTTATGTATCCAACCCAATTTTTCTCTTCCCTTTATTATTATCTTGCTCAAGCGGTTTGGGGGACCTCTCAGGATATAAATCCAACTGAATAAGAGCTTGCTGTTTCCACTGAAACAGAATGATGCTTCATGCTCTTTTGATGCATTCCATTTAAAATATCAATGTTCTTGTAAATATTTAGGAGTGGAAGTGACACATAATCTGCCAACTCTTTTTACCAAGAATTTACTATCCTTTTAGAGAAATGTAAATCTGATTTTGATTGATGGAAAGACCCTATCGATTGCAGGAAGGGTTATTATAATTAAAACGGTTGTACTGCCCAAATTTATCTATCTTTTTCAAAATGTTCCCATTTTTATTAAAAAAATCTTTCTTTACTCTGATTGACAAACTTATAGGCACTTTTATTTGGAAAGGCGGGTCACACAGAATAAAAAGAACTGCTCTTCAGAGACAAAAATAAATAAAATAAAGCAGGATTAGCTCTTCCAAATTTTATTTATTATTATTGGGCTTGCAACATACAAAAGGTTCTTCATTGGGTCGATTTTGACAAAGATCAGTGTGATTCATGGCTATCTATGGAGTATGCCACTAGTCAGTTATACATTATACAAATATAATAGTCACTCAAACTATCAAGATATGGACACAACTTAGGAGGCATTTTGGCTTAAAAAATGTTTATATGTGCCCCTATCTGGGGAAATCACAGTTTTCCACCTGCCACCATGGATATGAAATTTCTGATCAGTCTGTTTTCAGAGGTACAATTTTTTTTCTCATTTTCTGAACTAACTGAGACATTTGACCTCCCAAAGTCAGTTTTTTTTCTGATATTTGCAAATTAAGAACTTTATTCAAAGAAACTTTTCATTTCCAAACATACTGTTGTGTGGGCCGCTGAAGAGGAGGTACTGCTGGCCCACCACCACCAGAGGGCACCCTGCCTGGAGTGCGGGCTCCAGGCACCAGAGGGCGCTGCCACCTCACAGGAGCAGCCGGGTGACAGCTGTCACCTAAGACAGCTGTTACCAATCATCTGATCCGCAGCGGTATATCTGCAAGACGTCATCTCCACTTCTTTGCCGAGATATCGCTCTACCAAGGAGGTAACATTCTCAGCTGACTGTGTTTCTGACAGGAATATCTGTTGCTTGTGTGTGTTGGACAGCAGATATTCTGTTTCCTTTTTCGACGAGAGGTGGAGGTGGTTTTCCCACCATCCGTGTTGCTGGGTGCACACGCACCCACATCTAACTGTTTTTGTTCCTCGCCAGCAGTACCAGATCCGACAAGCGGAGGCAGTGGCCACCTGGGTGTTCGGGACTTGGCGGCTCCAGTATTCCCGGGTTCGGTGGCAGAGGAAATCGTGTGGTTCCGGTTCTGCTTTGGACGGACATCTCTTATCTTCGAGCCTGCCCACACGTCACCCTTGTAATTGACTGTCTGTTAAATTTCACATTCGCCGTGTTGGTTGTGCTTCTTCACAACAGTAAAGTGTTGATATTTGACTTCCTTCATTGTCCGTTCATTTGCGCCCCTGTTGTGGGTCCGTGTTCCTACACTTTCACAACAGGATATCTCGGCCAGCGTCATGGACCCCGAGGGGCGTCAACCGGCTGTTGAACGGCCAATGGAAGAACAGGGCGCACAGGCGTCTGCAGAGGTGATCGGTGAGTTGCAGCGAATCCTCACCGCCTTTACGGCTCGGTTGGATCTAATGACCGAGCAGAACGTCCTCCTTAACCGCAGGGTGGAGGCTCTCGCCGCTCAGGTGGAAGCGCACCCTCAGGGCGCTGCTGCGGCTCTCCCTCCTGTCGATCCTGTGCGCAACGTTGACATTCCACAGGTCGTTCAACGACCCCTCCCCCTTCCCCTGAAGCATACATAAGCCCTCCAGAGCCGTACGGGGGTTGTGTGGAGACGTGCGCGGACTTTCTTATGCAGTGTTCGCTCGTCTTCGCAGAACGTCCCGTCATGTACGCGACTGATGCTAGCAATAGCTTATGTTATAACTCTGCTTCGCGGTGAGGCACGCGCTTGGGCTACAGCGCTCTGGGAGCAAAATTCACGGCTCCTTCAGACATATGATGGGTTTGTGAGGGAGTTCAGAACAGTGTTCGATCACCCAAATAGAGGAAAGACTGCTTCAGCCGTGCTGCTGTCAATGAGACAGGGGCGCCGGAGCGCAGCTGCTTATGCAGTCGACTTCCGCATCGTGGCGGCGAGGTCCGGCTGGAATAGCGCTGCCCTCCGTGCCGCCTTCGTAAACAGACTGTCGTTGGTCCTGAAGGAGCACCTGGTGGCTAAGGACGAACCCCGGGATTTAGACGGGCTTATTGATCTGGTTATACGATTAGACAATCGGTTAGAAGAACGCCATCGGGAACGAGACGAAGGGCGTGGCCGGGCACGCGCCGTCCCTCTCCCTTCCGGTTCCAACCGAGCTCCGCCCTCCCACGCTCCACGGCCTCTACGCTCCGTGTGGTTACAGCTCCCCCTGCTGATGAAGCTATGGACACGAGCAGGGCCACATTTAGACCACCGGATAGACAGAGGAGGCTGGTCCGCGGAGCGTGCTTTGTTTGTGGCTCAATAGAGCATCAAGTGAGGGACTGCCCCGAGCGGTTAAACAACCAACGCCCGCCCTAGAAACTGGGCTAGGGGTGGGCCAAGACATTCACGTGGGACACACCCATATTGCCACACGACTCCCGGTTACAATCCTTTATGAGGATTTAACCCTTCAGGCCCCAGCACTGGTGGACACGGGCTCTGAAGGGAATTTGCTAGACAGCAAATGGGCCAGGGAGGCAGGGCTCCCTCTGGTGGCACTTACTTCACCTGTGCAAGTACGGGCACTAGATGGCTCCCTACTCCCTTTAATCACACATAAGACACCTCCAGTAACTCTGGTGGTGTCAGGGAACCACCGGGAGGAAATCGAGTTCTTTGTGACTCCTGCCACCTCCCCCGTGATTCTAGGGTTCCCCTGGATGTTAAAACACAATCCCCGGATCGATTGGCCGTCCGGGTAGTGGTTCAGTGGAGCGAGACCTGCCATCGGGTATGTTTAGGTTCCTCGGTTCCTCCCGGTTCCCAGGCTAAGGAGGAGGTCAGAGTCCCACCCAATCTCGGGACAGTGCCGGTGGAGTACCATGACCTTGTGGACGTGTTCAGCAAGGATCTGGCGCTCACCCTTCCCCCGCACCGCCCGTACGATTGTGCCATTGATTTGGTTCCAGGCGTTGGGTTCCCGTCCAGCAGGCTGTACAACCTCTCACGACCTGAGCGCGAATCAATGGAGACCTACATCCGGGCTCTCTAGCTGCCGGGTTGATCCGGAATTCCACCTCCCGATGGGTGCAGGTTTCTTTTTTGTGGGGAAAAAGGATGGCGGACTACGTCCATGCATTGATTACAGGGGGCTGAACGAAATCACGGTTCGTAACCGATACCCATTGCCCTTGTTGAATTCAGTATTCACGCCCCTGCATGGAGCCCAAATGTTCACTAAGCTAGATCTTAGAAATGCGTATCACCTGGTTCGGATCCGGAAGGGAGACGAGTGGAAGACGGCATTTAACACCCCCTTAGGTCATTTTGAGTACCTGGTCATGCCGTTCGGTCTTACAAATGCCCCCGCGACGTTCCAAGCATTGGTTAATGATGTCTTGTGGGATTTCCTGCACCGATTCGTCTTCGTATATCTGGACGATATACTCATCTTTTCTCCGGATCCTGAGACTCATGTCCGGCATGTACGTCAGGTCCTGCAGCGGTTGTTGGAGAACCGGCTGTTTGTGAAGGGCGAGAAGTGCGAGTTCCACCGCACTTCTTTGTCCTTCCTGGGGTTTATCATCTCCCCTAACTCCGTCGCTCCTGATCCGGCCAAGGTCGCGGCGGTGAGAGACTGGCCCCAACCCACCAGCCGTAGGAAGCTGCAACAGTTCCTCGGCTTTGCTAATTTCTACAGGAGGTTCATTAAGGGCTACAGTCAGGTAGGTAGCCCCCTGACAGCCCTGACCTCACCAAAAGTCCCCTTCACCTGGTCGGATCGTTGCGATGCCGCGTTCAGGAGTTGAAACGGCGCTTCTCGTCTGCACCCATTCTGGTGCAGCCCGATCCTAGTCGCCAGTTAGTGGTTGAAGTGGACGCCTCAGACTCAGGGATAGGAGCTGTGCTTTCCCAGAGCGGGAAGACCAATAAGGTCCTTCACCCATGTGCCTATTTTTCCCGCAGGTTGACCCCGGCCGAACGGAACTATGACATCGGCAATCGAGAACTCCTTGCGGTGAAAGAGGCTCTTGAAGAGTGGAGACATCTGTTGGAGGGAACGTCCGTGCCATTCACGGTTTTCACTGACCACCGGAACCTGGAGTATATCAGGACCGCCAAGCGGCTGAACCCCAGGCAAGCCCGCTGGTCACTGTTCTTCGGCCGTTTTGACTTCCGGATCACCTACCGTCCCGGGACCAAAAACCAGAGATCGGATGCCTTGTTCCGGGTACATGAAGATGAAGTCAAAGCGGAGTTGTCGGATCCACCGGAACCCATCATCCCGGAGTCCACTATCGTGGCCCCAAATACCGGCATCACTGAAAGCAGCCAAAGATACGATACATCTTTGGATGGTTTGAGTAATTTTTTTCTAATAGTCAAATTTTGTTAGCAAAGAAAGTCATGAGTCATTACTAGTTAAAGTTAATGGAATACTCAGCTCAATAGAGCTCTGACTCTTTGTCAGCCTAGCTACAGTGCTGAAAAGAAACCTGAGGTTATTCTTATTTTCTTCAATTAGTGATGAGTAGAAAGATGTCCTAGCTTTACGGAGGGCTTTTTTATAGAGCAACAAACTCTTTTTCCAGGCTAAGTGAAGATCTTCTAAATTAGTGAGACGCCATTTCCTCTCCAACTTACGGGTTATCTGCTTTAAGCTACGAGTTTGTGAGTTATACCACGGAGTCAGACACTTCTGATTTAAAGCTCTCTTTTTCAGAGGAGCTACAGCATCCAAAGTTGTCTTCAAAGAGGATGTAAAACTATTGACGAGATACTCTATCTCCCTTACAGAGTTTAGGTAGCTACTCTGCTCTGTGTTGGTATATGACATTAGAGAACATAACAAAGGAATCATATCCTTAAACCTAGTTACAGCGCTTTCTGAAAGACTTCTAGTGTAATGAAACTTATTCCCCACTGCAGGGTAGTCCATCAGGGTAAATGTAAATGTTATTAAAAATGATCAGACAGAAGGGAGTTTTCAGGGAATACTGTTAAGTCTTCTATTTCCATACCATAAGTCAGAACAAGATCTAAGATATGATTAAAGTGGTGGGTGGACTCATTTACTTTTTGAGCAAAGCCGATAGAGTCTAATAATAGATTAAATGCAGTGCTGAGGCTGTCATTCTCAGCATCTGTGTGGATATTAAAATCGCCCACTATAATTATCTTATCTGAGCTAAGCACTAAGTCAGACAAAAGGTCTGAAAATTCACAGAGAAACTCACAGTAACGACCAGGTGGACGATAGATAATAACAAATAAAACTGGTTTTTGGGACTTCCAATTTGGATGGACAAGACTAAGAGACAAGCTTTCAAATGAATTAAAGCTCTGTCTAGGTTTTTGATTAATTAATAGCTGGAATGGAAGATTGCTGCTAATCCTCCGCCCCGGCCCGTGCTACGAGCATTCTGACAGTTAGTGCTCGGGGGTGTTGACTCATTTAAACTAACATATTCATCCTGCTGTAACCAGGTTTCTGTTAGGCAGAATAAATCAATACGTTGATCAATTATTATATCATTTACCAACAGGGACTTAGAAGAGAGAGACCTAATGTTTAATAGACCACATTTAACTGTTTTAGTCTGTGGTGCAGTTGAAGGTGCTATATTATTTTTTCTTTTTGAATTTTTATGCTTAAATAGATTTTTGCTGGTTATTGGTGGTCTGGGAGCAGGCACCGTCTCTACGGGGATGGGGCAACGAGGGGACGGCAGGGGGAGAGAAGCTGCAGAGAGGTGTGTAAGACTACAACTCTGCCTCCCGGTCCCAATGCTGGACAGTCACAGTTTGGAGGATCCAAGAAAATTGGCCAGATTTCTAGAAATGAGAGCTGCTCCCTCTAAAGTGGGATGGATGCCGTCTCTCCTAACAAGACCAGGTTTTCCCCAGAAGCTTTGCCAATTATCAATGAAGCCCACCTCATTTTTGGACACCACTCAGACAGCCAGCAATTCAAGGAGAACATGCGGCTAAACATGTCACTCCCGGTCTGATTGGGGAGGGGCCCAGAGAAAACTACAGAGTCCGACATTGTTTTTGCAAAGTTACACACCGATTTAATGTTAATTTTAGTGACCTCCGATTGGTGTAACCGGGTGTCATTACTGCCGACGTGAATTACAATCTTACCAAATTTACGCTTAGCCTTAGCCAGCAATTTCAAATGTCCTTCGATGTCGCCTGCTCTGGCCCCCGGAAGACAACTGACAATGGTTGCTGGTGTCGCTAACTTCACATTTCTCAAAACAGAGTCGCCAATAACCAGAGCCCGATCCTCGGCGAGTGTGTCGTCGAGTGGGGAAAAACGGTTAGAGATGTGAACGGGTTGACGGTGTACACGGGGCTTCTGTCTAGGGCTACGCTTCCTCCTCACAGTCACCCAGTCAGCCTGCTTTCCCGAGTGCCCGGGATCTGCCAGGGGGAACTAGCGGCGGCTAAGCTACCTTGGTCCGCACCGACTACAGGGGCCTGGCTAGCTGTAGAATTTTCCACGGTGCGGAGCCGAGTCTCCAATTCGCCCAGCCTGGCCTCCAAAGCTACGAATAAGCTCACTTTACAAGTACCGTTACTGCTAAAGGAGGCCGAGGAATAACTAAACATTTCACACCCAGAGCAGAAAAGTACGGGAGAGACAGGAGAAGCCGCCATGCTAAATCGGCTAAGAGCTAGTAGCTACGCAACCCAGCGGATTCCCAAAAACACACAAAGTGAATAATGTGCAAATAACCCAAAGGTGATTCAGCAGAAGGAGTGCCCCAATCAAGGCACCAAACAGGCCATGAAGCCACAGGCACAACGACAACGGTGCTAAAATAAAATAAAAATCAACTAAACACGCTGTGGAGCAGCACAGATAACGCACGACAACAGTGCTAAAAGAGAAAAAAAAAAATAAATAATAAATAAAACGAAAGCGTTAGCAAGCTAGTTAGCTTGCCAACGCTGATGAAAGTTAACTGATAAAAGTGCTCCGTCGCGATGTTTTGACCGTTAGAGGTCTTCCTTAGGCGTTGGAGCACAGTAAAAAAGTAAAAAAAAATAAAAAGGTAAAAAAGTAAAAAGTCTTGAAAAAGACTGTTAGTTCAAGTCCAAAGCAGCAGGTAGCAGTCTCTGTGTAAACAGTCCCAACAGAGAGCCAAAATTCTGATGCCAACAGCATATGTACTGATGACATTCATTATTACCTCATTTAATTTCCAAATTCACTTGCATCACCCAATCAGACACTCATTTAACCTCCAACACACTCTTAACATACTCCTCCTCTTCTTAGAATGATCCCAACACCATTTCTCCTGCCATCCACACCTCGATACAGCTAAGTGCATAAAGAGCTGGTGTGCAAATACGTAGACCTGGGGACCTGGGTGTGAATTCTACTCATGGTAGTGGTCTGTGTCTTTGGACAAGACACTTAAGCTGCATTGTCTCAGTTCACCCAGCAGTATATGGGAACTGGCCTTGCCTGGGGAAGTAATCTGTATTGGAGACTTTCAGACTCTTATGTGCTTCACGCAGTGGGATCCAGAGATAATCACCAGCACCAATGGGCCTCAGGTGGTTTTGTTGACAGCTGAGGGTAATGAACAATTTCATATTTTTTGATAAAATCTGGTGTCACCTTCAAAGCTGTAGAACGCTGAACTCATTTTCAACTGCTCTCGTTTTCTCTCACATTATTCTGTCACTTTCAGCTTTGATATATCATCACATTTTTGATGCATTCCAGATCACGTAATTGCAGCTGAAAAGTATTTCCAATTGCATTGCCATGAAAGCTGAGTTTCAGCTATTCAGATATGGACAAACAATGCTCTAACATAAAAATCAGTTTATTAGTGCCAGTGATTCTGTTAAATGTCCAACAAAATGAAGCGACAGTTAGAATCATATCCATAAAGATCACCTTGGTAAACATTTGTAAACAGCACGGTGCTCGCTGACAGGTTTCCAGTCCTACGCAGCGATGTGTTTTGCTGGGGTTATGGCTCTATGAAGGATACGTTTCCCTTGAGATAAAAACATGCCCTGAGGTACAGTGGCGTATCAAACACTCATACGTCAATTTTCAATATCAGTGGCTGATTCACTCTTACAGCGTTTTCATTCATTTGCCATCATGAGTCAGTCCAACTCCAAGGAAATTAATCTCAAAGGATGCAAAGCCAACAAAGTGAAACAAACATCAGGTGTGCACGAGGTGTTTGAAGCAGCTTCCATCTCAGTCACAGAGCTCTTTATCAAGTCTAAAGAGGGTGATCCAGTGAGCGCAACCACCATCAACGTGCAACCGCAGCTTCACTGTGACACGTATGAATGTACGAGTGACACGCTCTGCAAAGTACAGGACAAGGGGAATTATTAAACCAAAGACACAAACTGAATAATTTACTGCTCAGCCATAAAAAATGTGCACACTATAAACATGCACACCGCAGCTCCAAAAAAAAAAAAGTGCATAATAATTTACTAACAGTTCGCGGTGCAGATTACTTCTTTCTAGTGCACAAAATACTGTGTATTGTCGATTTAAAGCTGTGTGGCTTTTCAAATTTCACAAAACTGACAAAATTTAGTTTCTACCTAAATCCAAGCATTATAATGTCGGTTTATTTTTGTAACATATTGTAAAATTATAGCTCATTTTAATGAAGAGAACATATTTAACGGAGAATTTCATGGTGAATATTGTCTTTTCCTTCCAACACCATCATGCAAATAACTACAGGAGGACACGTGTGTGCACATGCCTGAGGTCTTCAGATGACCGCTGACTTGACCCACTTGCTTGACGCGTGATTCCGGGCGGTGCACGGTAACATCTGTAAAATGTCTTGTAAGTCACTTCACAGGTATTATCTGTGTAGCCTGGTGGAAAATCAGGGTTATGAAGGAAGGAAATCTGTGCATTTCTTTGTGTTGATGTAAAGTGTAGATTTTACATTAATGTAAGATTTTGCACCAGGTTAATGGTTTCTGCTATCAGCAGTAATGTCTATTGAGAGATCGAGATCAGGAGGGTCACTGTGAACTGAGTTGCACGTGTGCCGACTGGTGGGTTTTGACTGGCTGGTTTGAGGGCGTGTGGCGCGGAGTGATTGGTGGAGTGTATGAGTGAGGCGGGGTGTCAGTGTTGGTGTGGACTGAAGAGTGGAGATGTGGAAGTAGAGATGGAGGGCGCGCTTCGTCAGGGAAAGCTCCGTCGAGGAGGGACTGCCTTTACTCTCTCAGACTGAGCTGACTGAGGGGGAGTTTCGACTCCACACAGAGAACACTTACCCCCGGACACCAACTTGGCAGTGGTCGCACACTGTTGGTCGACAGACGGAGGAGCCGCTGAGTCACCGCGACTGATAGCGGGTAAGAACGGTGGACGGCGAGAGGGAGAGCCGATGATCTCGAGCAGGGAGACAGACACACTCGGAGCGGCTGGAGGCGCCACTTAGACGGGTGGAGGAGAGATACGGTATATTTCAAGACATCAGGTAGCCTGATTCTACACGCTGGACATGGCTGTGTGTTTTACAATCTACACATTGTTTCTGTGTAGGCTCTCAGTTGTCCAGGTGGTTTCCAGAAGCTTGAATCTTTGACTGGACTGGGTTGCTTGAGGTGAGGATGATTCGCTTCTAATCGCAGAAGCTTCCTCAGCTAAAATTCTTGCTCCAATCTGACGGCGGTGCCCGAGGAGTACCACGATCTTGCTGACGTCTTCAGCAAAGATCTGGCACTCACTCTTCCCCCGCACCATCCGTATGATTGTGCCATTGAATTGATCCCGGGCGTTGAGTTTCCGTCCAGTAGACTGTACAATCTCTCACGTCCTGAGCGCGAATCAATGGAGACCTACATCCGGGACTCATTAGCTGCCGGGCTGATCCGGAATTCCACCTCCCCGATGGGTGCTGGTTTCTTTTTGTGGGCAAGAAAGACGGCAGACTCCGTCCATGCATTGATTACAGAGGGCTGAACGAGATTACGGTTCGCAACCGATACCCGTTGCCCCTGTTGGATTAAGTGTTCACGCCCCTGCACGGAGCCCAAATTTTCACCAAACTTGATCTTAGGAATGCGTATCACCTGGTTCGGATCTGGAAGGGAGGTGAGTGGAAGACAGCATTTAACACCCCGTTAGGTCACTTTGAGTACCTGGTCATGCCGTTCAGCCTCACTAACGCCTCTGCGACGTTCCAAGCTTTGGTTAATGACGTCTTGCGGGACTTCCTGCACCAATTCGTCTTCGTATACCTGGACGATATACTCATCTTTTCCCCGGATCCTGAGACTCATGTTAGGCATGTACGTCAGGTCCTGCAGCGAGTTCCACCGCACTTCCTTGTCCTTCCTGGGGTTCATAATCTCCTCCAACTCCGTTGCCCCTGATCCGGCTAAGGCTGCGGTGGTGAGAGATTGGCCCCAACCGACAAGCCGTAGGAAGCTGCAACAGTTCCTCAGCTTTGCAAATTTCTACAGGAGGTTCATTAAGAGCTACAGTCAGGTGGTTAGTTCCCTGACAGCCCTGACCTCCCCAAAAGTCCCCTTCACCTGGTCGGATTGGTGCGAAGCCGCGTTTAGGGAGTTGAAACGCCGGTTCTCAACTGCACCAGTTCTGGTGCAGCCTGATCCTAGCCGCCAGTTTGTCGTTGAAGTGGATGCCTCTGACTCAGGGATAGTAGCCGTGCTGTCCCAGAGCAGGGAGTCCGATAAGGTCCTCCACCCTTGTGCCTATTTTTCCCGCAGGTTGACCCCGGCAGAACGGAACTATGACGTGGGCAATCGGGAACTCCTTGCAGTGAAAGAGGCTCTTGAGGAGTGGAGACACCCGTTGGAGGGAGCTGCAGTACCATTTACGGTTTTCACGGACCATCGGAACCTGGAATACATCCGGATCGCCAAGCGTCTGAACCCCAAGCCCCGCTGGTCACTGTTCTTCGGGCGTTTTGACTTCCAGATCACCTACCGCCCCGGGACCAAGAACCAGAGATCTGACGCCTTGTCGCAGGTACATGAAGAGGAGGTCAAAACGGAGCTGACAGATCCGCCGGAACCAATCATCCCCGAGTCCACTATCGTGGCCCCCCTCACCTGGGACGTGGAGAAGACCGTCCGGGAGGCCCTGGCACGGAGCCCGGAGCCGGGGACCGGCCCGAAGAACCTGTACGTCCCACCAGAGGCCAGAGCTGCAGTCCTGGACTTCTGTCACAGTTCCAAGCTCTCCTGTCACCCAGGGGTGTGAAGAACCGTGGCAGTGGTCTGGCAGCGCTTCTGGTGGGTGTCCATGGAGGCCGACATCTGGGAATACGTCCAGGCCTGCACCACCTGTGCCAGGGGCAAGGCGGACCACAGAAAGACTCAAGGACTCCTCCAGCCGCTTCCGGTGCCTCATCGCCCCTGGTCACACATCGGCCTGGACTTTGTCACGGGCCTCCCGCCATCCCAGGGCATGACGACCATCCTCACGGTAGTGGACCAATTCTCCAAGGCGGCCCACTTCGTGGCCCTCCCGAAGCTCCTAATAGCCCAGGAGACCGCACACCTCCTGGTCCACCACGTTGTACGTCTGCATGGGATACCAACTGACATTGTCTCGGATCGTGGTCCTCAGTTCTCCTCTCAAGTCTGGAGGAGTTTCTGCAGGGAACTGGGGGCCACCGTGAACCTCTCGTCCGGGTATCATCCACAGACGAACGGACAGGCAGAGCGGGCGAACCAGGAACTTGAACAGCCCTCCGCTGCGTGACCTCCGTGCACCCGGCAGCCTGGAGTGACCATCTGGCCTGGATCGAGTATGCTCATAATAGCCAAGTGTCCTCTGCCACCGGCCTCTCCCCATTTGAGGTGTGTTTGGGGTACCAGCCCCCATTGTTCCCAGTGGTGGAGGGAGAGGTCGGTGCCCCCTCGGTCCAGGCCCACCTTCGCAGATGCCGTCGGGTGTGGCGCACCGCCCGCTCTGCCCTGCTGAAGGCCCATGCAGACCGCCGGCGTTCCCCGGCCCCTGCATACCAGTCTGGGCAGGAGGTATGGCTTTGCACCAAGGACATCCCCTTACAGGTGGAATCACCAAAATTGAAAGACCGCTACATCGGACCGTTCAAAATCCTCAAGATCCTCAGTCCTGCCGCCGTGAAGCTACAACTCCCAGCTTCACTGCGGATCCACCCGGTCTTTCATGTGTCACATCATCGACGGGGAGCCTGCCTGGACTGTTCGCAGGCTCCTGGACGTCCGTCATAAGGGCCAGGGGTTCCAGTATTTGGTGGACTGGGAGGGGTATGGACCCGAAGAACGCTCCTGGGTGAAGAGGAGCTTCATCCTGGACCCGGCCCTCCTGGCCGACTTCTACAACCGTCACCCCGACAAGCCTGGTCGGGTGACAGAGGCGCCCGTTGAGGGGGGGTCCTGTTGTGTGGGCCGCTGAAGAGGAGATACTGCTGGCCCACCACCAGAGGGCGCCCTGCCTGAAGTGCGGGCTTCAGGCACGAGGGGGCGCAACCGCATCACAGGAGCAACCGGGAGTGACAGCTGTCACTCATCATCATCACCACCATCTCCACAAAAGCCGGGCAGCAACTCCACCTCGCTGCTGAGATATCGTTCTACCTCTCAGTTAAACTCTCAGCCGTTTTGTGCCAAATGCACATTGCTTATGTCTGAACCTTTGCAGTTGTTGCTTGTGATATACTTACAGCTAGAAGCCAAGTTGTGGATGATAGCCGAGTTTGTGGATTTTGGGAGGAGTTGACGCATTTCGCTCCTCACTCCAAACTTGCTAAGTATTTCCATAAGGACTGCACGAACTGTGTTCCTGTGTTTGAGGTGGAGGTGTTTTTCCCACCAGAAGAGGGACTGTGTTTGCTGAGTGTTTGCTGGGTGTGCACACACCCACCATTAAACTGTTTTTGCTTCCTGCCAGCAGTACCAGATCTGACAGCTGGAGACGATGGCCACCTGGGGACTCAGGACTTGGCGGCTCCGATGTGTTCCAGATCTGTGGGCAGTGGAAATCGTGTGGGGCACGGCCCTTCTCTGGACAGACGTCTTCTATCCTCGAGCCTGCCCACACGTCACCTTTGTATCTTTGACTTGATTCTAAATCTGCAATTGTCTGTATTCCGTTGTGCACATTCACAACATTAAATTGTTATTTTTTGGCTCATCTATTGTCCGTTCATTTACGCCCCCTGTTATGGGTCCGTGTTACTACACTTTCACAACACTATATGTATTACCCCAAACCTCGACACAGTATGTCATATGTGGAACAAGTAATGCATGATATAAAGTGGTCAATGCATATTGGGAGAGGAGGTCCTGGGCTTTATGCAGAATTACGATGGCTTTTGACATTTTAGATTTAACATAGTTAATACATGTTTTCCATATTAATCTATCGTCAGTATAAACACCAAGAAATTTTGTATCTGTTACAATATCATGTAATAATAGATTTTTGCTTATGTTCCTGGACTAGTTTTACCAAAATGGAGCCATAATTTATTTAAATCGAACCATTGTTTAAATTTGTGTAATTCGTTTTCCATCTTGTCTGGGAGCTGTCCCAAATGATCCCCACTACAAACACAGTTGTATCATCAGCAAATAAAATACAACTTATGTACTTGGAAACATAACATCCATCCATTTTCTTCCGCTTTATCTGGAGTCGGGTCGAGGGGCAGCAGCTCAAGCAAAGCCGTCCAGACCTCCCGATCCACACACACCTCCCCCAGCTCCTCCGGGGAACCCCAAGGCATATGTCATTAATATACAAAAGAAACAACAATGGCACAAGGACTGAACCCTGGGGCACCCACAAGTAATCTTCAAGAACTCAGAATTTGTCCCTCCAATGTAGACACACTGATACCTATTGTCTACGTAGCTCACTATCCAGTCATGTGGCAATCCCCTGATACCATACTTCTCTAATTTGTCCAGTAGCAAGGTATGATCTATAGTATCAAATGCTTTCTGTAAATAAAAAACCCCTACAGTATATTGCTTTTTTTCAATCGTGTTGGAAATTTGTTCAACGAAATCCATCACAGCCAATGAAGTAGTGCGATTCTTTCTAAAACCGTTTTGCTGCTTGCTAAGGATATGATGTTTAGTTTAAAAAAAAAGAATTTAACCTAATTACAAATACCTTTTCCAAAACTTTAGAAAATTGTGGTAAGAGGGAGATCGGCCTACAATTTGAAAAAAACATGCTTGTCACCAGATTTGAACAATGGTATCACTTTCACTATTTTTATTTTGAAAGGAAATTTTCCAGTCATTAATGACAAATTACAGATATGTTAAAGGCTTAACAATGCAATCAATATTTTTAACCAAAAACATCAAAGTTGTCACTGTCAGTTGATTTTTTTCCCCCTACGTTTATGAACTATGTCAACAATTTCTTTTTCATCTGTTCCTTTAATGAACATTTAATCCAGAACTGTTTCTATTGTTTTGCTATGATCCAAGGAGCACATTTTGGAAGATACAATTGAATTTGCTAAGTTTTTTACGCACGTTAACAAAATAACCATTAAAATTATCTGCTATAGCTTTGTTTTCTTTAACAATTGTGTCAGTATTTGTATAAAAATAGGCAGGATATCTTTAACAACTTTTTTCTGATTTCTGATTTCATTTCAAAAACCTCCAAGTGCTCTTTATATTAGTTTAATTTATTTCCAGTAAATCACTATAGCACTGCCTTTTACACAATCGCATAATGTATGGTAGTTTTTTGTTTATATGTTTTTTATGTTATCTCAGTTTCAATTGTTCTAAATTTTAAAAACTGCTTGTACAAAAAAAAAAATATTTTTACAACATGCATTCTGAAGTCCCTTAGTGATCCAAGATTTATCTTTGCTTAGCTTATTTCCAACTAAGCGCCTTGGGGCAACTGTTTGTTGTGATTTGGCGCTATATAAAAAAATTGATTGATTGATTGATAAATTGGAAATAATAGAAATGAATGATTCGTAAGGTTGAGCTACATCCTCAATGTAAATGTCACTCCAATTTTGCTGTATTAAATCTGTTCTAAGCCTTTCCATAGCTTCCTTTGTTATTTTCCTTGTGAAGTTTGTAAGTTTTCATTCTGGTAATGGAGATGCTTTATTTCTGCTTTTCTGTTTTGTTTTGTTTTTTCTTTTAAATGAATGAAATAAATAAATAAATGAAAAAAAAAAGTTTGTAATGTTAATATGGTCAATTTTATCGACTAATGAATTGAAAGCAACAAAAAAGTTAGACTTATTATATAAAGTGGCTTTTAAAACCTAGTGGGGAAGTGACATGTTCTGTTTTTTATGTGCTGTTTAAAATTTATTGGCTGTGTTTCATTTTTTTTTATGTGTTTTTACTGTTAAGCACTTTGGACACCATTTAGTGCTGTAAAGCACTTTATAAATAAATGTTGCTTGATTGATTGATTGAACTTCTACATTGACTGGAAGACATAGGAGAACCAGCAAGGGACTGAGCCAGCTGGCGAGCAATCCACACAGGGTGTGGACGTCCACAACACCACGAGGAGGAAGAGGAAGGACAGAGAACAAGATCGGGACGGGCAGAAGCTTCCCCAGAAACCACGTGCAGCATCTGTCAGAAACAGAGTGCTTCAAGAGTGTGGCCCATGCGGTCATCTCTGTGTCCACCATCCCATCCAGGAGTCCACCAAGAGACCACCGTCCTCACCACCGACAGACTGCCAAGACGCTCTGCTTTAATCTGGAGTTGAGCCGGTGAAGTTAAAATGTCCCAGTGGGTGCAGCGCTCCTGGAGGTTTTCTCTGTCAATCACAATCAGAAGCTGGTCAGAAACTATGGCAACTTCTCTCAGGGGTTGTTTCAGACCTTTGACAGGGTGGGCGTGTTCATCCTGGTGTATTCGCCGCTGAAATCCTCTCTGAGTCAGCCTGAGGCAGGAATGAGAACAGCTCCGATCAAACAGGAGGCAAGAGAGCATCTCTCACAGAAGAAGAAGAAGAAGAAGAAGACATTCACCCAAAACTTACTGCTTAGTTTTTATTAGAGTTTTCACTTCATTCATGACAATCACACAGTACTTTCCTGCATCAACAAGCAGGGCTCCCATATGCAGATGAAAGTATGCACAGCACACAAGACGTGGAAGCTCTTAGCAAGAAAAAACATTATTAAATACACAAAGTAAAATAGAATGAAAAACCACAAGGAAGAAAATCAGCCGTCGTCCTGCTGACGGGCAACACCACCAATCCAAGACCAAAATGACTTCCAATCTGGTGCCGTGGCACCATCCCTGTGATCTAACTTATAAACATGCATTCATATGAAGCAGCCTTTCTCATCATGTTTATCCAGTCTTTAAACTGTGGGGGGCTTGGGGGGTTTCCAGTCTTTAAGAATAATCCTGGCTGCCACTGAAACCCCAACCAGGACACAGAGAAGTCTCTGTCCTTCATCAACCCAGTGAACACAGTGTTGGACAGAACAGAATATGACATGTCTTTCTAACCGATCACTTAGAATAAGTACAACAACCGGCCAGAAGCTTTTGATGACTGGACATTCATACAGGCAGGGGTCAGGGTGCCGTTATCACTTCGACATTTCCAACACAATGATGTATTCATAAGACCGAATCTATTCAGTCTCACAGGATCCAACATTATCACATACTGCTAAACACAATGCTAAAATACACTCAGCCGTATGAGCACCGTAGATGTGTGTGTGTATACACACATTATACATTTATTATGTAGATTAATTATTAAGACCCTACTGTCTTATGTGCAATTTGTACATAAATGGTAAATGGACTGCATTTACATACGTAGCGTTTTTCCATCAGATGCTCAAGCACTTTACAATAATGCCTCACATTCACCCCAACGTCAGGGTGCTGCCATACAAGGTGCTCACTACACACCGGGAGCAACTAGGGGATTAAGGACCTTTCCCAAAGGCCCTTAGTGATTTTCCGGTCAGGCTGGGATTTGAACCGAGGATCCTCTGATCTCAAGCCCAACGCTTAACACTAGACCATCACCTCCCCTAAAGTTTTATTGTGTTTTATTTATTCATCAGTGTATCATTAATACATTCATCTTTGAATGTTTATATTGATGTCGGAGAATAAACTCTATATTTTACTTACGTTTTAAGGGCGTCTGCAGGAGGGCATGTGCGTGCACATACATGAGCTTTTGAGAAGAGCGGAAGTTAGCTTTGACTGATGTATGTGCGTGCACGCTGATGTCCATGAGATGTCTTGTAAATGACTCCAGAGGTGTTATCAGGTTACAAAAACAGTGCTTTCAGTTTTAGAAGTGTTTATTCCTCAGTACCTTTTACATAATTTGTGGGAAACATGTTATACGAGGTCTGTCCATAAAGTATAGTCGGTTTTCAGCATTTTATCCGGATATTCCACTGTTAAAGGAGATTTTTTTAATGAAAGACGTGCGGGCGGATTGCAGCGTTGGCTCGCAGCCGCCGCGACGCTCCACCACAGGAAAAACACCTCTGTTGGAAGCCTTGAGGACACGTTGGAACATCTCCAGCTGATAAACAATTTCTCATATACTCACTCCACTGAAAGCCATCAAAAGCCAACTGGATTTACAAATGGTTATCAACACGGAGGTGTTTTTCCTGTGCCGCCGCACCACTCGGCTGCGTCCCGACGCGCAGACCCGTCCGCACGTCTTTCATTAAAAAAATCTCCTTTAACAGTGGAATATCTGGATAAAATGCTGAAACCGACTTCTTCTGAAACTTCTCTGTTCTCCTCACGACGTCCTGGATCAACAGAGCCTGAAATGTGGAGGTTTTCAGCTTGAAAACAGGCTGATGACGGCGCCTGAGCGCGCTGCACGACGTCTCGCACCGTGAAAAGTCCTTAAAGCGACAGAATCACCTCAAAATCTCTCATCAGCTGTTAAATTTCACTGAAAACCAGCTTAATTTTTCGAACCATGTCCACTTCGTGTGTCTCACAGGTTTAGAAAAAAATCTTGATCAAACAAAGCAGCCAGTCTCTCAGCAACTTCTCAGACAAAGGAATTCCGACGAGGGGCTGGACGACTCCTCCCACAAGGAGTGCTCACAGGCGAATGACGTCACCGACAGGCGTGGAAAAACTCACGCATGCGCACGAGGGTTCAAGCATGTCTGACATAAAACATATGAATGAAATCCATATAGTTTTGAAAAAAATAAAAAGGACCTATACTTTACGGACAGCCCTCGTATTTACACATAAATGAAGCGGTTTGTAGCGCCAGAGAGACCAGCCAGTGAGGTCATGGTGCTGCTTGACTGTGATTGGCTGTCACCCCCACCCCTCAAAAACCAAAAATAAAATAATAAATAAAAGCATTTGCATGATTCATAGCATAAAAATATGAATGAATGAATACGTTTTATTCAGCACGCACATAACAAAATACCAACATAAAAATCTCTTACTAACAAAACAAATCAAAAAAACAAGAAAATACAACAATAACTCAACAACTTCCCAATTATGTGCAGCCGAAATGGTGTGGCTTGAAGCAAAAGATTCTACACCCCCCTCCACACACCACACACACACACACACACACACACACACACACACACACACACACACACACACACACACACACACACACACACACACGCCAGTTACTATACCATTTAAATGTACTCAAACAAAGTAACAGTCAGAAAGATAACATAACAGTTACATTACAGTTACAGTTACAGCATAAAAATATGAAACAGAATGTCATGATTTAACCTCTTAATATAGGTCAAGGTTAGTAATACCTGAACGTCTCCAGACCCTAACTGATGGCCATATTTGATGGTCACTGGGTAAAAATGACTCTTAAATCACTGTACCAGGCCGATCTGTGTGCATGTGGACTATCTACTGTACAACACAGAAACTCATGGTGACTTTTGACTCACGCCTGATCGTACCAATCAACTGACAACCTCTGGTGCTGGCTCCAAAAGTGAGTGACTCACCATAGAAAGCCATGTTAAAATGTCCAACTTTACAGCAGGAATAAACACGTTTGCAGCCTTGGTACAAAAAAATGGTATCTGTTGAGAGCTTTCTTGTTCATAGCAAGTGCACAGGGATAAGGTTTTACATAATCTTTCAGTTGAAGCAATTTTACAGACATGAAGTTAAGAATAATCAGGGGTGTGGCAGCTTGGGGCGACAGCTAGTGGGCTTTGGGTCAAAGCAGGTGTCAGCTAGAGGCTGTGAACTTAACTGTTTGTTCTTTCTGAGCAACGGATAATATATGGTTTGCTGTGCAGTTAATTGTAGTTATCAAGTGTCAATGACGTCTGTGCTCCAGTGTTTCCACAGAGTAAAATGACTGAATTTGTGTATTAGCAGTGTTAGCACACCCTTGGAGGTCTTGAAGCTTGTTGATGTTAGTTACTGAGTGACAGAGGCAATATTCAGGCCATAATTTTTAATCCCTGCAACCAAGTCAGCTGTTATGAAGACCAACACCCGCTCTGTGACGTATCTGAGTTACTCAAACGCCTGATCCAACATTAGCCTGTTAGCCTTTGCTCGTTTGGTAGCTTGAGATGGCTGGTGTGTTTGGGCTTCCTTCATCCCAATCCAGGTCCCCCCAGTCCATTCCACCTCCTCTTTACCTATTTAAGGCTTCACCCGCCGTTCGCCCCATTTGAAAGCAGCTCTTCAGGAAATCTACAGGTGAAATCACAGGCGTTTTGTCCAATCTACGTGCTGATATAAGGCAAAACCATCACAGGGGATATCTGCATTTTCTCACTGTAAATCTAAAAGAGGTGTGACTTCACAAGCAGCGTGCTCAGAGACGTAAAGTGCACGATGTGATCATCATCATCATCATTTGCGATCTGTCGGAACAGGTGCCGTTATCTTCAAAAGCACGCATGGGAAAGCTTCATTTATCACGATTTACCAGATTTATTTATTTATGTGCTGTTGTTGCTGAATGCGCTGACACATTCTCATCGATACATGATACTGTAGGTTTGTCAACAAATATATTATGATAGACTATTATATAAAAAGTTCAGCAGATCTAAAATTCAGGCTTTCAACTTGAAAATTAGAGATGAATGCAAATGAATTAAAATGCCATGTGAATGAATAATTAAGACTTTAGCAAAAAATGTGATTACAGATTCATACTGGGGGGGGGGGGGGGGGGGGGGGGGGGGCTCATTTTTGCTCGCCTGTCTTGTTTACTTACAAGGAAAATCATCCAAAATTGATCAAATGGGATTTATTAACAAGGAGAGGAAATTGCAGCTTTTTTTTGCAGTTGCCCAGAGACGTCCTCTGCGCATGTGTGTATGTGTGTGTGTGCGAGTCACATAAAATGGAAAGATGTTGAGCAATTTTAATTAACACGTTGTTTACCGCGGGATGTCAGCAGACGTCTTCATTTCTCTGGTACCAGCAGCGATGACTGTGCATGCAGAAAACATCCCCAGAAATCCGCATGGAAGATGCGAGTGCTTGTTCCGCGGAGAATAAAAAGCATCTACATATCTTACCTCGTCCTGGTAGATGAAGAAAAGCATGACTGACAGGATCTCCAGGAAGAAGATGAGGAGGAGGAGGATGAAGAACGGTGGAGACACAAAGAGGAGTGAGATGAGAGGAGGGTTATTTATCAAAAGTTTCATCTGCGCAACGACGACGGCGACAACAAGCGTCGGTGAACAACAGAGGAATGATGGATGAAGGAACAAGAAGGAGAAATGAAGTGAGGAGAAAGTCAGTGAAGTACCTGAACCTGCAGCAGGTCTGCATATAAAAGGTTTTGTTTTAAGTCTCACAGAACATCAGAGCTGAAAGAACACGAGTGACTTTATTTTACTTTGTAATTACACCCAAACCTGGAGGAGGATGGGGTTGGAATTACACTGTCGTCCACGTGTTTTGGAGACCAGAAGTAATTGGAGCATTAGTTCCTTTGTGACCTGGCGTGTTGTTGCCTCATCGTGGAGGCCGTCACGCAACTCTGACATCACCTTGGGTAGATCAAACAAGGAGGAACTGCAGTGACGCCGGGTCATATGGTTCCGGTCGAGCACCACCAGGAACCCGGGGACATCACGGACATGGAGGACAACCGGAAAGCTCAAGTAAAAGTGAGCATGAAAGATGAAACTGAGGATGTTTGTGACTGCACAGAGGACAGCGCCTGTGACTGTGATTCATCCGAATGTCATCCAGGTACATCACATTCCACATTATACAATAATGAATGTTTATGAGTTCAATGGTACGAATATTGGTACGAAAGCTGGAATGTGTGTTTCCACCGTTCACCAAATTAAATATTCGTACCATGAAAGTATGTAAAAATATTCATTATTTGGTTTTATATTGCAGCTAAAACAATCCTTGTCATTTGATATTATATTAATTTACAAACAACAAAAAAGGGACTTACATTGTGGTACTCCACAATGTCCAGCTTTTCATTCTACTTCCTCCTAACAGCTCTTCATGCCTCCAGACGGCTTACAGTGCAGTGGATTTGTTTTGTGTGTGCGCAGAGTGCAATGGTACCAAACGCAGGGAACCACATTTGCATGCTAAATGCAACGCAACACAAATGGGACCAATAATCCATGTCACGTGACATACAACGCACCAATCAAATGACAAGGATCCACTCAGCCATTATATAATAAAGCACAATTTGCAGCAAGAGCCGGTTTCTGTAATGTAATCGGAGCTATTGGCTGCACACATATTGCTATAAAGGCGCCATCACATGATGAATTTGTGTTTGTTAATAGGAAACAATTTCATTCCATCAATGTTCAAATCATATGTGATGCGCAATTATGCATCAAACTAATGTTGTGGCTCATTGTCCTGGTTCAACACATGACTCATTCAATCCTGACTAACAGCATGATCGGGCAGCTCCGCCTCACGCCTTTTTTCATGCTCCCGTCAGGAAATTCCATGATGCAGATTTTTAGTAACCTTAACCACTTCCCCTAACCCTAACCATCACCATAATGTAACTGTCTCCCTAACCTTAACTCTAACCATAACCCCCCAGAACCCCCATGTCACCCCACATATTGTGCCCCGTCTGGCACGTGCACTATGAGCAAACAGTTTATTCACACAATTGTTCTGAATGAAACCAGCACATATACAACCCTAACCCTAACCCTAACATTTGCATATTTAAATAGGGGCATGGAGGGGGAGGAGTTTGATGCATGTACACGTGTGCTAAATTCCACATTCACCCCAATTCCAATAAAGTTGGGTCATTGTGTAAAATGTAAATAAAAACAGAATACAATGATTTGCAAATCCTCTTCAACCTATATTCAATTGAATACACCACAAAGACAAGATATTTAATGTTCAAACTGATAAACTTTAATTGTTGTGGCTTGGCATTGTCTTGCTGAAATAAGCAGGGACGTCCCTGAAAAAGATGTTGCTTGGATGGCAGCATGTTTGCTCCAAAACCTGGATGTACCTTCCAAACTATTTTTTATGCAGTTGTTCACAAAGTGGTGATCCTCACCCCATCTTTGCTTGTGAACGGCTGAGCCTTTTGGGGATGATCCTTTTATACCCAATCATGACACTCACCTGTTTCCAATTAACCTGTTCACCTGTGGAATGTTCCAAACAGGTGTTCTTTGAGCATTCATCAACTTTCCCAGTCTTTTGTTGCCCTGTCCCAACTTTTTTGAAACGTGTTGCAGGCATCCATTTCAAAATGAGCAAATATTTGCACAAAAACAATAAAGTTTATCAGTTTGAACATTAAATATCTTGTCTTTGTGATGTATTCAATTGAATATAGGTTGAAGAGGATTGCAAATCATTGTATTCTGTTTTATTTACATTTTACACAACGTCCCAACTTCATTGGAATTGGGGTTGTACAAACAGAATGTGCTTGGATCCATGTGTACGCGCACTTTGATACACCTGGACTGTTTTGTGCTTACACCAGTTTCTGGGTTTCAGTAGGAAATACACACACGTCTTTGTACATGGGGTCCCGGGTCTGGATGCAATTAAAAGTGTTAGTCAGCACTGTGAGCTCACATTCATTATTTATTGTCACATCTGACTCTGTTAAAGGAGGCCCTTTGATTGGCCGCCTGCCCCCATAGACCACTCCCCTTTGCGACAGGCGAGAGAGCTGCCTGATGGGTGATACATCTTTCTTGATGTGGGCCCTAGTGAGTGCTTAAAATGCTGACGAGCTCATCCATCACACACTCTGCAAAGACAAGGCCGCTCACACACACACACGCACACACACACACACACACACACACGCACGCACACGCACTGAGGCATTGCACACTTCCAGGAGGGATCCTACATAAAGTGTTCAGACGTGATCAGGTGATGTCTGCAGATGCAGAAACATCGATGGCGTGTTGTAGAAGGAGGCAGGTGCACAGTTTTGTTTGGCAGGAGGAGATTTTTTCACACATCAAGGTGACGGAACTCTTCTCTGTATCCTGAGCATCGACCTGACAGCAGATGAACGCTGCTCCTTCACACGTCTGGAGTCAAGTAGAGCTCCCAGGTGCCTCTAAGTCAGCACCTGCATGAAAGAATATGCGGGAGGATGAAAGTCTCAGCACACGGTCACGGTGTGTTTGACGGTGCTGCAAGGAACTCTGGATAAACTGTCTGAGGAACTGTGTTTCTGTTGGAGGCATTGATCTAAACATGGTGAGGACAGACACAAAGGCTGGACGGCCTGATGTAACGCCAACAAGCAAAATGTCAAAAATACTGAAATCATGGAAAAAAGAGCTACTTTTGTCTGTGAAAATCTGAAATGTTGGCAGTTATGCAGCTGATTAACTAAATCAACAAATAAATAAATAAACAGAGTTCAGAGAACCTGAAGAGCACCAGTGACCTTGGTGACCCCACCCAGACCAACGCTGTGGAAATGAAGCTCATCTCAACTCCATGGAACTTCAAAACCACCCGAGTGAACAGCAGCAGTGCCAAAATCCTCCTTTGAAGCACCTCAAGTTAACGTGGATGTACGTAGAAATAAACATATGGTATTTTACAGAAAAAATGCACAAAACAATTAATACATTTTGTTTAATCTGTTCTATGAGAACAGTATTAAGTCAAGTGTGTGGACCTACATGGGATTATGTTGAAAAGTGGGATTATGTTCCCACTCCTTTCCAAGTTGATTCTGTTTGTGTTATGTTAATTCATTTATGCCTTTTTTTGTCTTTATTAATTTTCTTTTTACTTTTCACCATTTTATGAACAGTGTCAAGTGTGTACATAAAACTGTACTATTTGTTTATATTGTTTATATTATTGTTTATATATTATGTTGACTTGGATAAAATAAACAAACCAAAATTAAAGCATGACATTAATTTAGTTGTGGTTTCATCTTGGTTGGGGCTCAAAACCTTTCAATCACTCCTCCGATTGAAAAAAAAAGCTATTTTCAATATTTTAATTGAGTGTTATTGACACACATTCTGTGTGAAAATGAGGTTTTAAGGGCCCACACAGAAGTGTAGCTCAGAAGACCCAAAGACCACAACTCACCATCGATAAGTCAAAGTGTCCACGTGTCACAATGAGAAACAGCAAACTACAGTTCACCAAACAGCTCCATCGAGTTTTTCATTCAGGTTTTCACTTTCAAAGAGCAGATTTGAAGGTTGATAAAGTTTATATTAAACACTGGTTCAAATAAGATGATTATTAAACAGGTCACATTGTGTAAAATCAGTTTTAACTGTTGAAGGTTTCATGTACAGTGTAAGTCTTCACAGCGCTTCACTTTTTTACACATTTTATTATGTTGCAGCCTTATTCCAAAATGGATGAAATAATTATTTTTCCTCAAAATTCTACACACAACACTCCATAATGACATTTTGTTTAGATTTTTGAAAATTTGTAAAAACAAAACAAACGAAAAAAACTAAGACATCTCATGTACGTAAGTATTCACAGTCTTTGCCATGAAGCTCAAAATTGAGCTCAGGTGCCTCCTGTTTCCACTGATCATCCTTGAGATGTTTCTACAGTTTAATTGGAGTCCACCTGGGGTAAATTCAGTTAACTGGACATGATTTGTAAAAACACACACCTGTCTACATATAAGGTCCCACAGTTGACAGTCAGAGCACAAACCAAACATGAAGTCAAAGGAATTGTCTGAAGACCTCAGAGACACAAATCTGGGGAAGGGAACAGAAACATTTCTGCTGCTTTGAAGGTCCCAGTGAGCACAGTGGCCTCCATCATCTGTAAATGGAATAAGTTCAGATCCACCAGGACTCTTCCTAGAGCTGGACGCCCATCTAAACTGAGCGATTGGGGGAGAAGGATCTTAGTCAGGGAGGTGACCAAGAACCCGATGGTCACTCTGTCAGAGCTCCAGCATTCCTCTGTGCAGAGAGCTTGAGAGGTGCTGCAAAGAGCAATGGACCAAACTGCCCAAAGATAGGTGCACCAAGCTTGTGGCATCATATTCAAGAAGACTTGAGGCTGGAATTGCTACTAAAGAATGCATCAACAAAGGATTGATCAAAGGCTGTGAATACTCATGTTACTTCTTAGTTTTTTATTTTAAATCAATTTGCAAAAATGAAAAATAAATCATGTTATTATGGGGTGTTGTGTGTAGAATTTTGAGGGAAAAAAATAGTTTACTGCATTTTGGAATGAGGCCGTAACATAACAAAATGCAGAGATGTCAAATCCGGCTTCAATAAAAACCCTCCCATGTGGTGCTTCTCTACCTGTGCACCTAAAACAGGTGATCTCAATAATGAGCTCATCCACCTGCCTGAAGAGCTGAACTAATTACAATCAGCTGGTTTATTGGGAAGATGGAACAAATATGTGGCTGAACTTTTACTTTCTGAAGCTGGCTTTGACACCTCTGACAAAATGTGTAAAAAGTGAAGTGCTGTGACTCGTCTTCAGACGCTCTGTGTGTCTCTGTGTTAATGGGCCTGTGGTCCTCTGGGGTGTAGCCCACCTCTCACTCAGAGACCACGGGGCTAGCCTTCAAAGTGATCCTTAATTGGAATAAGCAGGTGTAGATAGTGAATGAATGAATGAATGTTTTGCATTATGCTGATCACATCGGTCAGTTTGAGACAAAGCAGCACAGATGTTTCAAATACAATCCCATGTGTTTTCCTCCTTTCACAGCACCACCTGGCAGTCACTGGGTTTCTCTTGAAACTCAATTTTTAATCAGGCTATGTGTAATTAAAGTCATATTTCACACACATGAATCCCTGCATGCATTAATAGTGTGACTCAAAGGCCACTGCATGGGGGTGGGGGGGGCTATGCAACCACATCTGGCTGTAAATTAGCCAAAAAGATCAACTCGCTGTGCTGGAAACGGAAGCAGAAAGGCTCAGCCAGCCATTTCTGAGCAGATCCACATGTGGGTGGGACACAGACCGCGTAAAAATGATGAGACCCACCACATAAAAGGACACAACGATCACATCTGAGGCTTCCCTCAATATCGGCTCAAGGCAGCAAGATCCCAAAGGGTATTGATTTCAGAGGCGCCGACGGCCGTGTGTCCAACATGATTGCTGTGTAGCTTTTGTGCCGTGTGGAAATCACCACAGGAGGAACACAAAGAAATCAGCCTCAGTCCAGGCCTTGAGTAGAGCCCCCCCCGAAGCCCTGCCAAGGCATCAATCACTAAACTGGGCTCTGAGCATTACGGCCGCGCACAGCCATCACAGAAATAGCATCACGATCGTAAGCGTGCAGCTTCATGTGTGAACGGGGAACTGTGCACGCAATCTGCTCTTCGACTTTACGCTCTCATAAGTACTGCTGTGAATTACAGTGCGCTGCATTAAAATGTGCCACAAACCTGGATAATAATCAAGAAAGAAGTTTGGAGGGTTTTTGTTGTTGTTTTTTCGGGGGTCCACCAGAGTCGGTGTCTTGCAGGCTTTTGTTGTTCCCTGAAGGATCTGTGTGATACAAACCAGCTGTGGCTCATTAACTGCTGCAGAATACAAATGGTGATGGAACAAAAACCTGCAGGACACCAAAAACCAAGAGGCCTTAAAGGACCATTTCACTTATAACATGGTTATAACCACTACAAGTGCTGTAGTGCTGCGAGAAAATTAAGAGCTCTTCAGGCCAAAACTGATCATTCTTGCACCACCTATAGCTGCAGTGTGGAGCCACAGTTTGCCACAGAACCCGTGGGGAGAGTCAAGCCTCAGTTTGATCTATTGTATGAAAATTACGGCCATCAACAGACATTAATTGTAATTAATTGCATAATTGTCCACAGTTAACTCAAGTGCACATTTTTTATTTTCAGTCTAAGCTGTTTCTTAATGTCTGTAATCATTAATTATTTTAAAAATAAATTAAGCAGACTTTTTAAAAATATTTCTTCAATTCCACTGAGTGTAGAATTGTAGCACTAAAACTGGGACACTCAGAGTAACAGTGACTGAATGATGTTTTAGTTGTTAAAAATGTATTTATTATTATTCATTCATTTTCTATACCCATGTTTTCCAATTCAGGCTCACTGGGAGCTGGATTCCATCCTAGCATCCATTGGACAAGTGGCGGGATACACCCTGAACAGGCTACCAGCCTATCACAGGTCATAATTAGACAGACTGGCGTCCTGTCCAGGGTGAACCCTGCCTCGCACTCTATGACTGCTGGGATAGGCTCCACCCCCGTGACCCTTAATTGGACTAAGCGGTTGAAGATGTGTGTGTGTGTGTGTGTGTGTGTGTGTGTGTGTGTGTGTGTGATCATCATTTTTATTATTACTAATGTGTTGCCTGTGGGGATCCATGGGCTGTAAAGTGGGCCGTTTTTATAAAATAGGTAGTTGGCATTTTTCATGGGTGGTGATAAATTATGCAAAGTTTCTATAATGATTTGGAATGGTGTGTGAGTCCAGAATGTAATTATCAACGTCCATTGTTCAGTGTTGTCAGCTAATATCTGTAGCTTCTCCAAAAATATTTGTCCTATCAACTTTCCGTTTTGGAGGTGTTCATCCTTGACCCAAAATTCATAAACATTCCAAACAGCAAATGTCGGCTGTCCCCAGTTTGTCCGTGATCAAAGACACACACTGGGTGTTTTGGAGGTCTCCCTGTGGCGCAGCCACATCGTGCATCGTCTGGGCGAACAGGAGTTAAAGAGACGACAGTGAGGGAAAACTGCTCCATGGTTGTCCTGGAGGAAGGTGATACCAGATGACATGATGTGTGTTTTTGAAGCTTTCACAGCTCTGAGCCTCTGACCGAAACAAAGTGAGACACTCACTGTTCAACGAGAGGACACTGGGCAGACAACGTGCACACAGTAATTCGGTAACTCGGGTTTATGGATGAGATAGAGATCAAAGTAAAAATGCCTTCGTGGCCTCCTGATGGACCAAACTGCAGCATTCAGTGCATGTTAAAAATGATTGGTGTTTAAGGAATTTGCTTCATCTCATTATTATCGTGTTAACTTTGACAGCCTGCTGAAAATCCTTCTCCGTTCCACTCCTCCATTACGCTGTAACTGATGACACAACAGATAAACGGGTTTGTATTTTCTTTGTGTTCAGGTTTTGTTTTGTTCAGTGGTGGGCGCAGCTAACCAAAAAGTTAGCTTTGATAATATTAATCCAATAACTGAAAAGTTGTCTTTTATGGTGCTACACCAATAACTGATAAAAAATGTATCTTTATTACAGATAACTGATAACTTGTAGTATTGATTCGGACGCGGCCACATCAGATTACACTGTCGGCTTCTGATAAAGCAGTTTCACTTTCACGTTTCACTGCTGGGTAAAGTCAAGGATCACAAACACATAAGTAAGCATGAAAATGACTGAATAAAAAAATAAAGCCTCAAACACTGTCTTCATCTTTCAAAAGCAGTAAAACAGTATTAGAAGTCAGTTTATCTCTGTTATCGGATTAGCTGAACTGTGCCCACCACTGGTTTTGCTTTGTTATTTTCTTACTGCATGCTCTTGTCTTGTGTCTGGGGTTGGGTCTGGGTGTGGCTTGTCCCTTCTGTTTGCCACACCTCCTTCCTGATTGTTCTCACACACCCTTGTCTCATTTTCCCTAAGCACCACCTGTGTTATTTAAGCCCTCTCTTTTCCCTCCTGTCTTTGCCAGTTCATTGTACCTCGTGTCTTTGCTACCAGCCTTTTTCACAGTCCTTGTTCCTAGTTATTGCCACGCCGTGTTTTCTGAACTGTTTGCTTGTTTTTTGACCTCAAGTTAGTCTCACGATTTGGATACGCTGCATTTTCTGGCTTGTCTTTTTGTACTGACCATTGCTTGTTTCCTTTTTTTTTTTCAGTAAATCCTTTTACTCATTCAGTGCCTCTGTGTGAGCCTCGTATTTGTGTCCAGCTTTTTTGGGTCCAGCGTCCTGACAAAAAGTTGCATTGTGCAGTTTGTGCACTCACAGCCACAGACGTCTCTAACTCCTCCACAGTTTCTCTGTGTCTTTGTCCATGAGCTTCCATCTGCAGGGTCAACTGCCTTATACCCACTGTATTTTTAATGGCTGATGTGCAGACATGTGCACAGCTGGTGCTCATGGTGCTTGCACGTGCTAAAAATGAATAATGTGCAACAGAACTCAGGGGAGCTGCTTCTCAGGAGGAAAGCAATGACAGATTGTAAAAAAAGCTCTTCCCTCTGTTTTCTGCTACACGATTTATTTTTTGCATGCATGCACACCATGACCACCAGTTATGTGCACGCCCACTGATGTCTCTGAAGTCTAAGACATCCTATTCAGTGAATTTAAAATGCCCTGACTTACATAATTTATATTCACATGCAATGTTGACAAATCAGAGTCCCGGTCTGTTTCATGGTGCTTATACAGGACAGAAGAAGATTGTTTCTTTTGATTAGTTTTTGTATTTAGCAGTCTGATCAGCACCTCTGTGTCCCTCAGCACATAGAACACAGTATTATTGGTGTTCCCTGCATCCAAGGTAAACACATCCACATTTCTTCTAAAATTCTGCATCATGTGTCAGTTTATAATCCATTTTTGGCAGCTGATGTTTTGCCATAAAATCACTTCTCTCATCCAGATTATGGTGTGATATGAACCTCCAGGGATTCTGCCAGAAATGTTTTAAATTTTAAGGACATCGGACTCTATGAGTCTGAAGACAGATTTATTTTACTAAAGCTGATGTACACATTACACAACGATATGAAGCAGTGTTGACGTGTTGTGACACATCAGTGTAATACAGATGTGTGTGAGGGTGAAACTGCAGAATAACAGCTCACACGGCATTCATCTCCTTAGTCTGCTGCATGCAGCGCAGGTGGAAGGTGGAGCAGCAGAGTCCCATAGTGATAGAGAGAAAAAACTATCTATCTATCTATCTATCTATCTATCTATCTATCTATCTATCTATCTATCTATCTATCTATCTATCTATCTATCTATCTATCTATCTATCTATCTATCTATCTATCTATCTATCTATCTATCTATCTATCTATCTATCTATCTATCTATCTATCTATCTATCTATCTGTCTGTCTGTCTGTCTGTCTGTCTGTCTGTCTATCTATCTATCTATCTATCTATCTATCTATCTATCTATCTATCTGTCTGTCTGCAATCTTTATAAAATCCTATTGAGATCGAAATCTCTTACAAAGTGTTGCCACAGTTACTTTTAAAAAGTAATCCAATTACCGATTACTGATTACTCCTTGAAAAAGTAACTTAGTTACTTTACTGATTACTCAGTTGTAAAAGTAACTAAGTTAGATTACTAGTTACTTTTTTAGTTACTTTTCCCAGCTGCCGACAACAACCCTCTGCCACCTCAACATGACAATGATACTTGTTTTGCCAAAACTCACTTTATAGTCACCCTTTCTTGACTTCAATGAAAATAAATACTTGTTTTAAAAAAAGTAAAATAAAGACGTCTTTCTTGACCTCATATTTAACTGTTGACAGCACTGTAACAGTAAAACTTGTAATTTCTAACCTACATTGTTTATAAATGTAACTATTAAATTCATTCTAGCATTTTTCTAACATTTAAATTCTCTCTAAATATTTTACTTGTCGAAATTAATATTATTTAAGTAGTATTAGTAGTTGTAGTAAAAAAAAGGCTTCAAAACTGGACCTTTAATCTAGGGGTGTTGTGAGGGGGGCACATCCTTGCCCCACGCCCCCATTCCATCTGGATTCGCCCCTGCTTTGACGTTTGAGCACAAAGAATGGATAACATTTATTTATGCAGAAAACATGACCAGATTTACAGGTCAGAAAGTTTTATTGCGTTTCACATCATGTGGTCCTCAGAAAGAGAGTTTAGGTGCATTTGAGTGGAAAATAGTGTTAGTTGTTGACGCGTCGCGGAGGATCAGCTGTTTTTTAACGAGCAGATACAGAGCGGCTCAGCTCAGAATTCTAAATAAAGGAGGAAAAAAAGTATAAAAATGTCTTTGTAAAGCTCAGTGCAGGTGTGCTGTTGTCACCGTGCTTTAAGAGGTGAGGACGAGTCAAGCAGCTGCAAAAAACCGTGGATGAAAAGCTCACAGCTCGCTTAAAGTGGGCAGTTCAGTCGAACCCCGAACCCCTGCCCACAGACCAAGTTTAATGCTGCTATCGACCCACAATGAAAAATAATAGTAACGCACAGTGACATGGAGAAGTAACTTTAATCTGATTACTGATTTGGAAAGATTAAAACGTTAGATTACTCGTTACTAAAAAAAAGTGGTCAGATTAGAGTAACGCATTACTAAGTAACGCATTACCGGCAACACTGTTTACAACGGTAACCTGGCCAAGAAAGGCAGCAGCATGTTAATAACAAATAAAATACAAGGAATATACAGAAGAGAAAGAGAGAGAAAAAAACAACAGCAAAAGCTTGATCATTGTAACAATATATAGACTAAAACAAATTAGAATTTAGAAACATGGGCATGGACATTATTTCTTACACTCCAGAGATTTGGCTTTGGAGATTGCTTCATTTCATGGATAAAGTTGCTCCACTCTAACCCAGTCGCAACAGTGATAACCAGTGGACAACAATCTCAACACTTTTCTCTGGGTAGAGGAGCACGTCAGGGGTGTCCCCTGTCCCCACTCCTTTTTGCAGTTATCGAACCACTCGTCATAGCCCTTAGGCAGTCTGATGCCTTTCAGGGCATAGAATCTGGTGCGTCATACCATAAGCTGTCTTTATATGCAGATGACTTGCTGCTTTATGTATCCAACCCAAATTTTTCTCTTCCCTTTATTATTATCTTGCTCAAGCGGTTTGGGGACCTCTCAGGATATAAATCCAACTTGAATAAGAGCTTGCTGTTTCCACTGAAACAGAATGATGCTTCATGCTCTTTTGATGCATTTCCATTTAAAATATCTCAATGTTCTTGTAAATATTTAGGAGTGGAAGTGACACATAATCTGCCAACTCTTTTTACCAAGAATTTTACTATCCTTTTAGAGAAATGTAAATCTGATTTTGATTGATGGAAAGACCCTATCGATTGCAGGAAGGGTTATTATAATTAAAACGGTTGTACTGCCCAAATTTATCTATCTTTTTCAAAATGTTCCCATTTTTATTAAAAAAATCTTTCTTTACTCTGATTGACAAACTTATAGGCACTTTTATTTGGAAAGGCGGGTCACACAGAATAAAAAGAACTGCTCTTCAGAGACAAAAAATAAAATAAAATAAAGCAGGATTAGCTCTTCCAAATTTTATTTATTATTATTGGGCTTGCAACATACAAAAGGTTCTTCATTGGGTCGATTTTGACAAAGATCAGTGTGATTCATGGCTATCTATGGAGTATGCCACTAGTCAGTTATACATTATACAAATATAATAGTCACTCAAACTATCAAGATATGGACACAACTTAGGAGGCATTTTGGCTTAAAAAATGTTTCTATATGTGCCCCTATCTGGGGAAATCACAGTTTTCCACCTGCCACCATGGATATGAAATTTCTGATCAGTCTGTTTTCAGAGGTACAATTTTTTTTCTCATTTTCTGAACTAACTGAGACATTTGACCTCCCAAAGTCAGTTTTTTTTCTGATATTTGCAAATTAAGAACTTTATTCAAAGAAACTTTTCATTTCCAAACATACTGTTGTGTGGGCCGCTGAAGAGGAGGTACTGCTGGCCCACCACCACCAGAGGGCACCCTGCCTGGAGTGCGGGCTCCAGGCACCAGAGGGCGCTGCCACCTCACAGGAGCAGCCGGGGTGACAGCTGTCACCTAAGACAGCTGTTACCAATCATCTGATCCGCAGCGGTATATCTGCAAGACGTCATCTCCACTTCTTTGCCGAGATATCGCTCTACCAAGGAGGTAACATTCTCAGCTGACTGTGTTTCTGACAGGAATATCTGTTGCTTGTGTGTGTTGGACAGCAGATATTCTGTTTCCTTTTTCGACGAGAGGTGGAGGTGGTTTTCCCACCATCCGTGTTGCTGGGTGCACACGCACCCACATCTAACTGTTTTTGTTCCTCGCCAGCAGTACCAGATCCGACAAGCGGAGGCAGTGGCCACCTGGGTGTTCGGGACTTGGCGGCTCCAGTATTCCCGGGGTTCGGTGGCAGAGGAAATCGTGTGGTTCCGGTTCTGCTTTGGACGGACATCTCTTATCTTCGAGCCTGCCCACACGTCACCCTTGTAATTGACTGTCTGTTAAATTTCACATTCGCCGTGTTGGTTGTGCTTCTTCACAACAGTAAAGTGTTGATATTTGACTTCCTTCATTGTCCGTTCATTTGCGCCCCTGTTGTGGGTCCGTGTTCCTACACTTTCACAACAGGATATCTCGGCCAGCGTCATGGACCCCGAGGGGCGTCAACCGGCTGTTGAACGGCCAATGGAAGAACAGGGCGCACAGGCGTCTGCAGGAGGAATGATCGGTGAGTTGCAGCGAATCCTCACCGCCTTTACGGCTCGGTTGGATCTAATGACCGAGCAGAACGTCCTCCTTAACCGCAGGGTGGAGGCTCTCGCCGCTCAGGTGGAAGCGCACCCTCAGGGCGCTGCTGCGGCTCTCCCTCCTGTCGATCCTGTGCGCAACGTTGACATTCCACAGGTCGTTCAACGACCCCTCCCACCTTCCCCTGAAGCATACATAAGCCCTCCAGAGCCGTACGGGGGTTGTGTGGAGACGTGCGCGGACTTTCTTATGCAGTGTTCGCTCGTCTTCGCAGAACGTCCCGTCATGTACGCGACTGATGCTAGCAAGATAGCTTATGTTATAACTCTGCTTCGCGGTGAGGCACGCGCTTGGGCTACAGCGCTCTGGGAGCAAAATTCACGGCTCCTTCAGACATATGATGGGTTTGTGAGGGAGTTCAGAACAGTGTTCGATCACCCAAATAGAGGAAAGACTGCTTCAGCCGTGCTGCTGTCAATGAGACAGGGGCGCCGGAGCGCAGCTGCTTATGCAGTCGACTTCCGCATCGTGGCGGCGAGGTCCGGCTGGAATAGCGCTGCCCTCCGTGCCGCCTTCGTAAACAGACTGTCGTTGGTCCTGAAGGAGCACCTGGTGGCTAAGGACGAACCCCGGGATTTAGACGGGCTTATTGATCTGGTTATACGATTAGACAATCGGTTAGAAGAACGCCATCGGGAACGAGACGAAGGGCGTGGCCGGGCACGCGCCGTCCCTCTCCCTTCCGGTTCCAACCGAGCTCCGCCCTCCCCACGCTCCACGGCCTCTACGCTCCGTGTGGTTACAGCTCCCCCTGCTGATGAAGCTATGGACACGAGCAGGGCCACATTTAGACCACCGGATAGACAGAGGAGGCTGGTCCGCGGAGCGTGCTTTGTTTGTGGCTCAATAGAGCATCAAGTGAGGGACTGCCCCGAGCGGTTAAACAACCAACGCCCGCCCCTAGAAACTGGGCTAGGGGTGGGCCAAGACATTCACGTGGGACACACCCATATTGCCACACGACTCCCGGTTACAATCCTTTATGAGGATTTAACCCTTCAGGCCCCAGCACTGGTGGACACGGGCTCTGAAGGGAATTTGCTAGACAGCAAATGGGCCAGGGAGGCAGGGCTCCCTCTGGTGGCACTTACTTCACCTGTGCAAGTACGGGCACTAGATGGCTCCCTACTCCCTTTAATCACACATAAGACACCTCCAGTAACTCTGGTGGTGTCAGGGAACCACCGGGAGGAGATCGGGTTTTTTGTGACTCCTGCCACCTCCCGCGTGATTCTAGGGTTCCCCTGGATGTTAAAACACAATCCCCGGATCGATTGGCCGTCCGGGGTAGTGGTTCAGTGGAGCGAGACCTGCCATCGGGTATGTTTAGGTTCCTCGGTTCCTCCCGGTTCCCAGGCTAAGGAGGAGGTCAGAGTCCCACCCAATCTCGGGACAGTGCCGGTGGAGTACCATGACCTTGTGGACGTGTTCAGCAAGGATCTGGCGCTCACCCTTCCCCCGCACCGCCCGTACGATTGTGCCATTGATTTGGTTCCAGGCGTTGGGTTCCCGTCCAGCAGGCTGTACAACCTCTCACGACCTGAGCGCGAATCAATGGAGACCTACATCCGGGACTCTCTAGCTGCCGGGTTGATCCGGAATTCCACCTCCCCGATGGGTGCAGGTTTCTTTTTTGTGGGGAAAAAGGATGGCGGACTACGTCCATGCATTGATTACAGGGGGCTGAACGAAATCACGGTTCGTAACCGATACCCATTGCCCTTGTTGAATTCAGTATTCACGCCCCTGCATGGAGCCCAAATGTTCACTAAGCTAGATCTTAGAAATGCGTATCACCTGGTTCGGATCCGGAAGGGAGACGAGTGGAAGACGGCATTTAACACCCCCTTAGGTCATTTTGAGTACCTGGTCATGCCGTTCGGTCTTACAAATGCCCCCGCGACGTTCCAAGCATTGGTTAATGATGTCTTGTGGGATTTCCTGCACCGATTCGTCTTCGTATATCTGGACGATATACTCATCTTTTCTCCGGATCCTGAGACTCATGTCCGGCAATGTACGTCAGGTCCTGCAGCGGTTGTTGGAGAACCGGCTGTTTGTGAAGGGCGAGAAGTGCGAGTTCCACCGCACTTCTTTGTCCTTCCTGGGGTTTATCATCTCCCCTAACTCCGTCGCTCCTGATCCGGCCAAGGTCGCGGCGGTGAGAGACTGGCCCCAACCCACCAGCCGTAGGAAGCTGCAACAGTTCCTCGGCTTTGCTAATTTCTACAGGAGGTTCATTAAGGGCTACAGTCAGGTAGGTAGCCCCCTGACAGCCCTGACCTCACCAAAAGTCCCCTTCACCTGGTCGGATCGTTGCGATGCCGCGTTCAGGAGTTGAAACGGCGCTTCTCGTCTGCACCCATTCTGGTGCAGCCCGATCCTAGTCGCCAGTTAGTGGTTGAAGTGGACGCCTCAGACTCAGGGATAGGAGCTGTGCTTTCCCAGAGCGGGAAGACCAATAAGGTCCTTCACCCATGTGCCTATTTTTCCCGCAGGTTGACCCCGGCCGAACGGAACTATGACATCGGCAATCGAGAACTCCTTGCGGTGAAAGAGGCTCTTGAAGAGTGGAGACATCTGTTGGAGGGAACGTCCGTGCCATTCACGGTTTTCACTGACCACCGGAACCTGGAGTATATCAGGACCGCCAAGCGGCTGAACCCCAGGCAAGCCCGCTGGTCACTGTTCTTCGGCCGTTTTGACTTCCGGATCACCTACCGTCCCGGGACCAAAAACCAGAGATCGGATGCCTTGTTCCGGGTACATGAAGATGAAGTCAAAGCGGAGTTGTCGGATCCACCGGAACCCATCATCCCGGAGTCCACTATCGTGGCCACCCTCACCTGGGACGTAGAGAGAACCGTCCGGAGGCCCTGGCACGAAGCCCAGACCCCGGAACTGGGCCGAAGAACAGACTCTACGTCCCACCAGAGGCTAGGGCTGCAGTCCTGGACTTCTGTCACGGTGCGAAGAACCGTGGCAGTTGTCCGGCAATGCTTCTGGTGGGCGTCCCTAGAGGCCGACGTCCAGGATTATATCCAGGCCTGCACCACCTGCGCCAGGGGCAAGGCTGATCATCGCAGGGCTTCGGGACTGCTCCAGCCGCTACCCGTGCCTCATCGCCCCTGGTCCCACATCGGCCTGGATTTTGTCACGGGCCTCCCACCGTCCCAGGGCAACACCACCATCCTCACGATAGTGGACCGATTCTCCAAGGCGGCCCACTTCGTGGCCCTCCCAAAGCTCCCGACTGCCCAGGAGACAGCGGTCCTCCTGGTCCACCACGTCGTCTGGCTGCATGGGATTCCAACAGACATCGTCTCCGATCGTGGTCCCCAGTTCTCCTCGCAAGTCTGGAGGAGCTTCTGCCGGGAACTGGGGGCCACGGTAAGTCTCTCATCCGGGTATCATCCCCAGACCAACGGGCAAGCAGAACGGGCCAATCAGGAGGTGGAACAGGCCCTGCGTTGCGTGACGGCCGCGCACCCGGCGGCCTGGAGTACCCATTTGGCCTGGATCGAGTATGCCCATAACAGCCAGGTGTCGTCAGCCACCGGCCTCTCCCCTTTTGAGGTGTGTCTGGGGTACCAGCCTCCTTTGTTTCTGGTGGTTGAGGGAGAGGTCGGTGTGCCCTCGGTCCAGGCCCACCTGCGGAAGTCCCGTCGGGTGTGGCGTGCCGCCCGTTCTGCTTTGCTGAGGGCCCGGATGAGGATGAAAACCCATGCAGACCGTCGGCGGACCCCGGCCCCTACGTATCAGCCAGGGCAGGAAGTGTGGTTGTCAACAAAGGACATTCCCCTCCAATTGGTCTCCCCTAAACTGCAGGATCGGTACATTGGTCCATTTAAAATCCTCAAGGTCATCAGTCCAGCCACGGTGAGGCTTCAGCTTCCGGCCTCACTGCGGATCCATCCCGTTTTCCATGTGTCCCGGATTAAGCCACATCACACCTCACCCCTCTGTACTCCGGGTCCGGCACCACCTCCTGCCCGGATCATCGATGGCGAGCCGGCTTGGACTGTGCGCCGGCTCTTGGATGTCCGAAGGATGGGCCGGGGCTTCCAGTATTTGGTAGACTGGGAGGGGTACGGCCCCGAAGAACGCTCCTGGGTGAACAGGAGCTTCATTCTGGACCCGGTCCTCCTGGCCGATTTCTACCGCCGCCACCCGGACAAGCCTGGTCGGGCGCCAGGAGGCGCCCGTTGAGGGGGGGGTCCTGTTGTGTGGGCCGCTGAAGAGGAGGTACTGCTGGCCCACCACCACCAGAGGGCATCCTGCCTGGAGTGCGGGCTCCAGGCACCAGAGGGCGCTGCCACCTCACAGGAGCAGCCGGGGTGACAGCTGTCACCTAAGACAGCTGTTACCATTCATCTGATCCGCAGCGGTATATCTGCAAGACGTCATCTCCACTTCTTTGCCGAGATATCGCTCTACCAAGGAGGTAACATTCTCAGCTGACTGTGTTTCTGACAGGAATATCTGTTGCTTGTGTGTGTTGGACAGCAGATATTCTGTTTCCTTTTTCGACGAGAGGTGGAGGTGGTTTTCCCACCATACGTGTTGCTGGGTGCACACGCACCCACATCTAACTGTTTTTGTTCCTCGCCAGCAGTACCAGATCCGACAAGCGGAGGCAGTGGCCACCTGGGTGTTCGGGACTTGGCGGCTCCAGTATTCCCGGGGTTCGGTGGCGGAGGAAATCGTGTGGTTCCGGTTCTGCTTTGGACGGCGTCTCTTATCTTCGAGCCTGCCCACACGTCACCCTTGTAATTGACTGTCTGTTAAATTTCACATTCGCCGTGTTGGTTGTGCTTCTTCACAACAGTAAAGTGTTGTTATTTGACTTCCTTCATTGTCCGTTCATTTGCGCCCCTGTTGTGGGTCCGTGTTCCTACACTTTCACAACACATACCTAATAACTATACCATAGATGATATTCTTTCACTGTCACCATCAAAACAAAGATTCATTTCAACTATTTAAAAGTTAATAAATGATGTTAGATCCACCTCACTTGAAGTACTTCGTAGGCGATGGGAAACTGACTTGGGCTTGATGGTTAGCAGGGAAACATGGGAGACCATTCTTAAGCGTGTACCAGGATCTTCAGTCTGCACGCGCCATGGTCTGATACAGTTGATATATATCAGATATACACTCAACAAAAATATACACTTTTGGTTTTGCTCCCATTTTGTATGAGATGAACTCAAAGATCTAAAACTTTCTCCACATACACAATATCACCATTTCCCTCAAATATTGTTCACAAACCAGTCTAAATCTGTGATAGTGAGCACTTCTCCTTTGCTGAGATAATCCATCCCACCTCACAGGTGTGCCATATCAAGATGCTGATTAGACACCATGATTAGTGCACAGATGTGCCTTAGACTGCCCACAATAAAAGGCCACTCTGAAAGGTGCAGTTTTATCACACAGCACAATGCCACAGATGTCGCAAGATTTGAGGGAGCGTGCAATTGGCATGCTGACAGCAGGAATGTCAACCAGAGCTGTCGCTCGTGTATTGAATGTTCATTTCTCTACCATAAGCCGTCTCCAAAGGCGTTTCAGAGAATTTGGCAGTACATCCAACCAGCCTCACAACCGCAGACCACGTGTAACCACACCAGCCCAGGACCTCCACATCCAGCATGTTCACCTCCAAGATCGTCTGAGACCAGCCACTCGGACAGCTGCTGAAACAATCGGTTTGCATAACCAAAGAATTTCTGCACAAACTGTCAGAAACCGTCTCAGGGAAGCTCATCTGCATGCTCGTCGTCCTCATCGGGGTCTCGACCTGACTCCAGTTCGTCGTCGTAACCAACTTGAGTGGGTAAATGCTCACATTCGCTGGCTTTTGGCACGTTGGAGAGGTGTTCTCTTCATGGATGAATCCCGGTTCACACTGTTCAGGGCAGATGGCAGACAGCGTGTGTGGCGTCGTGTGGGTGAGCGGTTTTCTGATGTCAATGTTGTGGATCGAGTGGCCCATGGTGGCGGTGGGGTTATGGTATGGGCAGGCATCTGTTATGGACGAAGAACACAGGTGCATTTTATTGATGGCATTTTGAATACACAGAGATACTGTGACGAGATCCTGAGGCCCATTGTTGTGTCATACATCCAAGAACATCACCTCATGTTGCAGCAGGATAATGCACGGCCCCATGTTGCAAGGATCTGTACACAATTCTTGGAAGCTGAAAATGTCCCAGTTCTTGCATGGCCGGCATACTCACCGGACATGTCACCCATTGAGCATGTTTGGGATGCTCTGGACCGGCGTATACGGACAGCGTGTACCAGTTCCTGCCAATATCCAGCAACTTCGCACAGCCATTGAAGAGGAGTGGACCAACATTCCACAGGCCACAATTGACAACCTGATCAACTCTATGCGAAGGAGATGTGTTGCACTGCATGAGGCAAATGGTGGTCACACCAGATACTGACTGGTATCCCCCCCCAATAAAACAAAACTGCACCTTTCAGAGTGGCCTTTTATTGTGGGCAGTCTAAGGCACACCTGTGCACTAATCATGGTGTCTAATCAGCATCTTGATATGGCACACCTGTGAGGTGGGATGGATTATCTCAGCAAAGGAGAAGTGCTCACTATCACAGATTTAGACGGGTTTGTGAACAATATTTGAGGGAAATGGTGATATTGTGTATGTGGAAAAAGTTTTAGATCTTTGAGTTCATCTCATACAAAATGGGAGCAAAACCAAAAGTGTTGCGTTTATATTTTTGTTGAGTGTATATACACCCACCCTGACAGGTCTGAAGGACGGATTAGGCTGGATGCAAATGCAGGACTCTGACAACAAGCTCTGTAAGTAACAGCAGTTTACTGAAACAGTAACCAAGGTTCGGTACACAGAAAGGCAGTCCAACAAGAGTAACAAAAATGGAAACATCAGGCAGTAGATGTGGTCGAGGATACAGGCACGTAGTTGAAACACACGTGAGGCAGGCAGGTCAAGAATACACAATACAGAGCTGGAGAGAAGGCACTAGGCGCATCAATCTGGCAAAGAAATGAGCTTATATACACCCAGGTGATGAGGTACAGACTGACAGCAGGTGTGTGTGGAATGCCCCAGAAAGAGGGTGTGGCCAGGGAGAAGGACATGCCCACCACCAGAAGACAGACAGACAATAGAGAAAGCGACAAACAGACCCAAGCAGGAAAACCCCAGGAAGAGACAAAACAAAACAAAACAAGCAAACTAAAACCAGGAAAGCAGCAAACAGGACCCAAAGCCTGATCGGGGCTCAGTTGTATTGCTCTACAACTGGCTGGTTCAAGCAACCCTTTTGACTTTACGTTGTGTTTTTTTTTTAGAAATAAACAAACAAACAAACAAACAAAAAACCCTATTAGATTTCATTGATTTAGATGAAAACTTTAAAGATACACTAATCCTAATTCAAACGTTTGACCTAATGGTGGCACTAGACGGAAGATCCTAGGGTCACCAAAATTAATAGACTTCATCCTCAGGGAGCCATGAATGTTTCCAGATAATTTGAAAAGAATCGAATAAAAGCTCGTGGAGTTAACCCGCTAAAGTGAAAACTGCAATGGCGGACAAGGTGGCGGTCCATGAAAAAACAAAATATCCCTCCCTGACTCATTGTTTGGGAATATAAACAGTACCACTGCATTCCCCATCTTTAAAAATGTAGGATTCGGCACCTGGATCAAGGCCCTTGGTGTCTAGAGCCTGAGTTGCTAATAAAACAACAATGCATGGTGGCCATCTTGGAAAATGGCTGCCTCTGCAATGCCCCTATATCCAAAAATTATCTTTAGGGTATGCTCAAACACTGTGCCAAATTTCATGCTTTTATTTTCAAAATCATGATTCATCCACATATCTGCTCTGCTACTGTGGCATGTCTTAATACGAGGTCTGTTAGAAAACTATCCGACCTTTTTATTTTTTTAAAAAACTATATGGATTTGAATCATGTTTGATTGCATCAGACAAGCTTGAACCTTCGTGCGCACACGTGAGTTTTTTCACGCCTGTCGGTTGTGTCATTCACCTGTGGGCAGGCTTTGTGTGAGCACTGGTCCACCCCCCTTGTTGGATTTTCATTGTCAGGGAAATGTCTGAGCGGCTGGAGCAGCGCTGAATCAAATTTTTCCAGAAACTGAGAGACAGCCAGGTGGAAACCATTTGGAAGATTCAGACGGCTTTCGGTGAGGATACTCTGGGTGTCACACAGATTAAGGAGTGTTACAACCAGATTAAAGACGTCGATGTCTTTAGACGCCCAGAGCCATTTAAGTGTCAGCCATTTCCCTGACAATAAAAATCTGACGAGGGGGGTGGACCAGTGCTCACTCAAAGCCTGCCCACAGGCAAATGACGAAACCGACAGGCGTGGAAAAACTCATGCATGCGCACGAAGGTTCAAGCTTGGCTGATGCAAGCGCACATGATTCAAATCCATATAGTTTTTTAAAAAATAAAAAGGTCAGATAGTTTTCTAACAGACCTCGTATAACTGGCTGTCAGTTGTACTTATATACTCTGTCACCAGAGGGAGCCACCATCGCAGTGATTTTTAAGAAAATATAATAAATTGTGGCAAGTGGAATTAACATACAATGCTAACTCCGTTAAACATATACATACATACTCATTCATTTATCAATGAATGGAATTTTCTCAACACAACAAAATAAATAATCGTGCACAATCCAAAAGAATTAATACCAAATCAATAAACTTAACTGTCCATACTGTAACGAGAGATTATATTATTTTTTATAAAGTCTTTTAAAGCTGACTAGAGTACCACATAATTAATATGTTCAGGACAGATGTTCAAATTCAAAAAAATTCAAGGATTCAAAAGAATTTTATTGTCATATCAATCAATCAATCAATCAATTTTTTTTATATAGCGCCAAATCACAACAAACAGTTGCCCCAAGGCGCTTTATATTGTAAGGCAAGGCCATACAATAATTATGTAAAACCCCAACGGTCAAAACGACCCCCTATGAGCAAGCCTTGGCTACAGGGGAAGGAAAAAACCCCTTTTAACAGGAAGAACCTCCAGCAGAACCAGGCTCAGGGAGGGGCAGTCTTCTGCTGGGACCTGGTTGGGGCTGAGGGAGAGAACCAGGAAAAGACATGCTGTGGAGGGGAGCAGAGATCGATCACTAATGATTAATGCAGAGTGGTGCATACAGAGCAAAAAGAGAAAGAAACGTGCATCATGGAACCCCCCAGCGTCTACGTCTATAGCAGCATAACTAAGGGATGGTTCAGGTCACCTGATCCAGCCCTAACTATAAGCTTTAGCAAAAAGGAAAGTTTAAGCCTAATCTTAAAAAGTAGAGAGGGTGTCTGTCTCCCTGATCTGAATTGGGAGCTGGTTCCACAGGAGAGGAGCCTGAAAGCTGAAGGCTCTGCCTCCCATTCTACTCTTACAAACCCTAGGAACTACAAGTAAGCCTGCAGTCTGAGAGCGAAGCACTCTATTGGGGTGATATGGTACTACGAGGTCCCTAAGATAAGATGGGACCTGATTATTCAAAACCTTATAAGTAAGAAGAAGAATTTTAAATTCTATTCTAGAATTAACAGGAAGCCAATGAAGAGAGGCCAATATGGGTGAGATATGCTCTCTCCTTCTAGTCCCCGTCAGTACTCTAGCTGCAGCATTTTGAATTAACTGAAGGCTTTTTAGGGAACTTTTAGGACAACCTGATAATAATGAATTACAATAGTCCAGCCTAGAGGAAATAAATGCATGAATTAGTTTTTCAGCATCACTCTGAGACAAGACCTTTCTGATTTTAGAGATATTGCGTAAATGCAAAAAAGCAGTCCTACATATTTGTTTAATATGTGCTTTGAATGACATATCCTGATCAAAAATGACTCCAAGATTTCTCACAGTATTACTAGAGGTCAGGGTAATGCCATCCAGAGTAAGGATCTGGTTAGACACCATGTTTCTAAGATTTGTGGGGCCAAGTACAATAACTTCAGTTTTATCTGAGTTTAAAAGCAGGAAATTAGAGGTCATCCATGTCTTTATGTCTGTAAGACAATCCTGCAGTTTAGCTAATTGGTGTGTGTCCTCTGGCTTCATGGATAGATAAAGCTGGTATCATCTGCGTAACAATGAAAATTTAAGCAATACCGTCTAATAATACTGCCTAAGGGAAGCATGTATAAAGTGAATAAAATTGGTCCTAGCACAGAACCTTGAGGAACTCCATAATTAACTTTAGTCTGTGAAGAAGATTCCCCATTTACATGAACAAATTGTAATCTATTAGACAAATATGATTCAAACCACCGCAGCGCAGTGCCTTTAATACCTATGGCATGCTCTAATCTCTGTAATAAAATTTTATGGTCAACAGTATCAAAAGCAGCACTGAGGTCTAACAGAACAAGCACAGAGATGAGTCCACTGTCCGAGGCCATAAGAAGATCATTTGTAACCTTCACTAATGCTGTTTCTGTACTATGATGAATTCTAAACCTGACTGAAACTCTTCAAATAGACCATTCCTCTGCAGATGATCAGTTAGCTGTTTTACAACTACCCTTTCAAGAATTTTTGAGAGAAAAGGAAGGTTGGAGATTGGCCTATAATTAGCTAAGATAGCTGGGTCAAGTGATGGCTTTTTAAGTAATGGTTTAATTACTGCCACCTTAAAAGCCTGTGGTACATAGCCAACTAACAAAGATAGATTGATCATATTTAAGATCAAAGCATTAAATAATGGTAGGGCTTCCTTGAGCAGCCTGGTAGGAATGGGGTCTAATAAACATGTTGATGGTTTGGATGAAGTAACTAATGAAAATAACTCAGACAGAACAATCGGAGAGAAAGAGTCTAACCAAATACCGGCATCACTGAAAGCAGCCAAAGAGAACGATACGTCTTTGGGATGGTTATGAGTAATTTTTTCTCTAATAGTTAAAATTTTGTTAGCAAAGAAAGTCATGAAGTCATTACTAGTTAAAGTTAATGGAATACTCAGCTCAATATGCACAAAGGAACATGTTCCGTGCACAGTGAAATGTGTCTACTGCATTTAACCCATCCTAATTGCCAGTTTAGGAGCAGAAGTCGCCATTAGGCGCCCGGGGACCAGCTCCAGATGTACATCCCTGCCTTGGTCAACAGCAGGGCTGAGCAAACCAAGACTGACCCATAACAAACAACACACACATAACACACAACACACATAGGCCGGCCCATTACATAAACACATATAAAAAGCACACACGAGGTAAGGAAGAGAAAAAAACCTTCATAGCCGCTGCGTTACACAGCAGCAATGAGGAAAAAAAACCCCATCAGCACAGAAAAACAATAATCACACAGACAAACAAAGACGCAGGATGATAGCCGAGATTTGAAAGTCCAGTTTATCTGAACACTCCGGAGGCAGCCTATTAGGCGCCATCAACGGCCTTGTCCAACAATCCTGGAAGGGGGAGGGGCTCAGCCCTGAGCAGTCCACTGTCCACAGTCAACGTCAGAGCTGGAGAAGCTGAGGGGAGGGGGATGACCAGGGAGTGAGGCTTAAGTGTTGATCTTCTTGAGGAGGTTTTTTATCACAGCGGCCTTGAAGTGCAGCTGTGTTTGGGGAAGCCAAATGAATATCCAGATTAGCAGACGCCTGAAAGATTCCACAGTTCTGAGAACAGAGTGGCTCTCAATATGTAGGATGTGGTCTTTACTGACGGTCAAAGCGGATTTCCAGAGCTGCAATCCTGCCCGAGATGTTTTCCAGCGTGCGGTTAACACCCGCCAACTGTGCAGCCACTGCCTTCCCAATCGAAACAATCATGTGGGGCAGCCTGGGCGGCCCAATTATTGCTGCTTCCACCTTCATAATTTTCCGGTAAACCAGCGCCATGCCCGCTCCACACAGTAGAAAGCCGGTCACCACCAAGCCAAATATGTACACATCTTCGACGTCCTCCACAGAAAGCGTGTAAAGGCACATGACCTGCCATCTCCTCCACGAGTCCATCACGTAACCCATCACATGCATCCCGGCAGGACAGGTCGGGTCTTCCGCCCCCGAATGTCTTGTGGAAAAAATAGTGTCAATTGCGTTCAGAGACCACTTTAACAGATCCATTTTTGTCGTTTTCCAGAAGAGCAAAGCTGCAGCCTCACAGACAACACGCCACAGAAGCAGGAAAGATAAGGAGGGAGGGAGAAGAGAAAATGCGTCCGTCTCGGCCGAGTGCAAGCTGGCAAAAAAAAAAAAAGTCTTCCAAATGTTTACACTTTTTACAGTAGTTCAAGTCTTTAATTTATCAAACAATAATGTTCCTCTCAAATTATAACTGGAGTCCTTCATTTTAAACAGATTTTGGACATGTTGAGGTAGAAGTTTTTTTTTTTTTTTTTTGCTTTATACATGACTTGTATTGTAATATAATCAACTAAACCCTTGAAGTTCAGAATATTTAAACAAATAAATAGTGGGTTTGTTGGCTCACGGTAAGGTTTAATACTGATAATTCTTATGGCTTTTTTTGCAATAAAAATACAAAAAATATAATATGTCATATATAGAGCTATTAATGAATAATATAAAGCTAATTAATGAATAATATAAAGTTGACTGCAGACAACTGGTTGAAGCACACATAACACGACACCGCCGTAGTCCAACAAGGGCAAGAGGATAGTAGTTATCAGGAGCTTCTAAGCACTTAAGGAAAAACATGACTTATTTCGAAAAAAAAAAGCTGAGGTTCACCTTAATTTGAAGATCAAGTGTTTAAGATGAACTCTAAAAGAGAGCTCTTTATCAATAGTTAATCCCAAATGCTGGTAACTGCTGACGAGCTCAACATTACCTCAGGAAGTTTTAACTGACGGTATGTTCTCCAAGGAAACAAGTAATTTAGAGAAAAAAACCATTATTTTTTAATTTTCTGCATTCAAGACCTGTCTGTCTGTCTGTCTGTCTGTCTGTCTGTGTATCTATCTTACATCACTCCTCATCCTCCTTGACCTCAAAGCCACTTTCGATGCAGGTGACCACAATATTCTCCTCCACTATCTCCAGGAAATAATTGGATTTTCTGGCATGGTTCTGAAATGGTTCAGGTCCTGTCTCACAGATAGAGCTGACTATGTGGCCCTGGTAGATGTTAAATCATGGCCCCATACGGCCACCTGTGGAGACCCACATGGATCGGTTCTTGGCCTGACCCTTTCAATATCTACAGGCTCCCCATGTCAGGCCTCGTCATCAACAAGCATGGAGTCTCTTCCACCGCTATGCTGATGACACTCAGCTCTATGTAAGACTGGACCTGACCTCTCCCACACTTCCATCACCTCTCACCTCCTGCCTAGAGGATATAGAGGGGTGGATGTCCAACAACATTCTCCAACTGAATTCAGCAAAGACTGAAGTCCTTCTAATCGGTACCCCTCACCAGCTCCATTCTTCCCCATTAACTGAATTTCTTTTTCTGGGCAAGCCATCACCCTTTCTTCTTCTGTTACAAATCTGGGGGTCAAGACTGATTCGCAGGTCCACCTGAATCGATTATGTCTGAGTTTTACTGTATTTAAAAGGGTATTGTAGCTCAAATTATTCAGAAAATATTGCCATCTTGACTAGTGTAAGAGCAGGTAGCTCAGAGGGAGAAGGATCTGAGCTGCCCATATGTAGTTGTGGGTTCAACTCCTGTATTTAAGAGCCAGTTCAAAAAGGTGGTGAACTTCATTAAATTTAACATGTATAATTTTAAGCATATCAGGCACAGTCTGACCACGAACGCAGCCGGGACATTCCTACACTCAATGACCTTCAGTCACGTTGAATACTGTCTAACCAGCTGGTCCCTCACATGTACAGCTCTCAAGTCCTGTAAATCTCTGTGTAAGACATCGTTAAAAATATGTGATAAGAAACCGTGATCATATCATTATTGTAATATCTTAGATAAACATGGTTTCTTAAGTTTTGAAAATTTTAAAAGAGCTTGCTTAGTCTTCAAAAGTTTAATGGCCTAGCCCCGCCCCCAAGAGGTTACCTCATCAAACGCCACTCCTCTTGTGGCCCTGCGGCCAGAACCACTCAAGCATCCGACCGAGGTGAATGTGTCATTCCGTGTAGACGCACCACCTTTGGCCAGATGGCTCTATCTGTCAAGGGTGGTCATTTCTGGAACACCATACCATCCACTGTCAGGGAATGCCTCACTTTTAGTACTTTAAAAAACATCTGAAGGGATGGTTGATGTCCACCCAAACCTGCCCTCACAGTTATTAGTGTTTGCTACTATGTGAAACTTGGACATTGGAATGTGCCACAATCTGTGTTGTAGCAGCGTTGTGGAGTACACGGTGTTTAATACAATTTTATTATGTGTTTTTTTTTTTTTACTATTTTAGGAATTTGCCATCTGGCAGGGGGACTGACAATGGAAATCAGCCTATGAGTGCAATTGTGTACATTTAGGTTTTTATTTTTATTGTTTTTTAAAAGAAAATGTTCATTAAAGCAGTCCATGGGTTCTAGCCTTGGCTGGGGAGTGACCTGTGTCAGAATGGAATTGTAGACAAGCGTCATCTTCATGTTCTCGAATTTGGTTCCATCTTGAATCACGTTCACGACTTTTCATATGGAGGACTGCATTCACATGCTGATGATAAGAACAAACAGCAGATTGAAGACAGCATCTTCTTTACTTATTGAATGTTTTTCCAGACAGTGGAAACCATCTGTATGTACCCTCACAGCACGTTTCTTTGTTTCTTGCTGAATGAGCTGAACTCCATGAAACCAAACATTTTCAGTTAATGTTTCTTTGAATCTATGGTCTCTTTTTCAATGGCAAGAACCAGATGCTAAGTTGGTGCTTAAGGCAGATCAGTCATTTGCTTTCTAAGACATGTACCACCTTTTGGCTGCTCCCATTTGTTTGGGGTCACCACAGCAGATAAAGTCAGATCCGCATGGGTATTTGGCACAAGATTTACGTCGGATGCCCTTCCTAACGCAACTCCAGGTTGTTCACATTTCGTCAACCTGGTTTAAAAGTAGGGATGTCCCGATCAGGTTTTTTTTGGCCCACGATCCGATTCCGAGTCATCTGATTTTGAGTATCTGCTGATACCGAGTCCCGATCCGATACTTTAAAAAACTGAATGGACAATGAACAAATGGTAAATACATAATATTTTCATTTTAATTCAATCAATTCAATCAATTTTTTTATATAGCGCCAAATCACAACAAACAGTTGCCCCAAGGCGCTTTATATTGTAAGGCAAGGCCATACAATAATTATGTAAAACCCCAACGGTCAAAATGACCCCCTGTGAGCAAGCACTTGGCTACAGTGGGAAGGAAAAACTCCCTTTTAACAGGAAGAAACCTCCAGCAGAACCAGGCTCAGGGAGGGGCAGTCTTCTGCTGGGACTGGTTGGGGCTGAGGGAGAGAACCAGGAAAAAGACATGCTGTGGAGGGGAGCAGAGATCAATCACTAATGATTAAATGCAGAGTGGTGCATACAGAGCAAAAAGAGAAAGAAACACTCAGTGCATCATGGGAACCCCCCAGCAGTCTACGTCTATAGCAGCATAACTAAGGGATGGTTCAGGGTCACCTGATCCAGCCCTAACTATAAGCTTTAGCAAAAAGGAAAGTTTTAAGCCTAATCTTAAAAGTAGAGAGGGTGTCTGTCTCCCTGATCTGAATTGGGAGCTGGTTCCACAGGAGAGGAGCCTGAAAGCTGAAGGCTCTGCCTCCCATTCTACTCTTACAAACCCTAGGAACTACAAGTAAGCCTGCAGTCTGACAGCGAAGCGCTCTATTGGGGTGATATGGTACTATGAGGTCCCTAAGATAAGATGGGACCTGATTATTCAAAACCTTATAAGTAAGAAGAAGAATTTTAAATTCTATTCTAGAATTAACAGGAAGCCAATGAAGAGAGGCCAATATGGGTGAGATATGCTCTCTCCTTCTAGTCCCCGTCAGTACTCTAGCTGCAGCATTTTGAATTAACTGAAGGCTTTTTAGGGAACTTTTAGGACAACCTGATAATAATGAATTACAATAGTCCAGCCTAGAGGAAATAAATGCATGAATTAGTTTTTCAGCATCACTCTGAGACAAGACCTTTCTGATTTTAGAGATATTGCGTAAATGCAAAAAAGCAGTCCTACATATTTGTTTAATATGCGCTTTGAATGACATATCCTGATCAAAAATGACTCCAAGATTTCTCACAGTATTACTAGAGGTCAGGGTAATGCCATCCAGAGTAAGGATCTGGTTAGACACTTCAGTTTTATCTGAGTTTAAAAGCAGGAAATTAGAGGTCATCCATGTCTTTATGTCTGTAAGACAATCCTGCAGTTTAGCTAATTGGTGTGTGTCCTCTGGCTTCATGGATAGATAAAGCTGGGTATCATCTGCGTAACAATGAAAATTTAAGCAATACCGTCTAATAATACTGCCTAAGGGAAGCATGTATAAAGTGAATAAAATTGGTCCTAGCACAGAACCTTGTGGAACTCCATAATTAACTTTAGTCTGTGAAGAAGATTCCCCATTTACATGAACAAATTGTAATCTATTAGACAAATATGATTCAAACCACCGCAGCGCAGTGCCTTTAATACCTATGGCATGCTCTAATCTCTGTAATAAAATTTTATGGTCAACAGTATCAAAAGCAGCACTGAGGTCTAACAGAACAAGCACAGAGATGAGTCCACTGTCCGAGGCCATAAGAAGATCATTTGTAACCTTCACTAATGCTGTTTCTGTACTATGATGAATTCTAAAACCTGACTGAAACTCTTCAATAGACCATTCCTCTGCAGATGATCAGTTAGCTGTTTTACAACTACCCTTTCAAGAATTTTTGAGAGAAAAGGAAGGTTGGAGATTGGCCTATAATTAGCTAAGATAGCTGGGTCAAGTGATGGCTTTTTAAGTAATGGTTTAATTACTGCCACCTTAAAAGCCTGTGGTACATAGCCAACTAATAAAGATAGATTGATCATATTTAAGATCGAAGCATTAAATAATGGTAGGGCTTCCTTGAGCAGCCTGGTAGGAATGGGTCTAATAAACATGTTGATGGTTTGGATGAAGTAACTAATGAAAATAACTCAGACAGAACAATCGGAGAGAAAGAGTCTAACCAAATACCGGCATCACTGAAAGCAGCCAAAGATAACGATACGTCTTTGGGATGGTTATGAGTAATTTTTTCTCTAATAGTTAAAATTTTGTTAGCAAAGAAAGTCATGAAGTCATTACTAGTTAAAGTTAATGGAATACTCAGCTCAATAGAGCTCTGACTCTTTGTCAGCCTGGCTACAGTGCTGAAAAGAAACCTGGGGTTGTTCTTATTTTCTTCAATTAGTGATGAGTAGAAAGATGTCCTAGCTTTACGGAGGGCTTTTTTATAGAGCAACAGACTCTTTTTCCAGGCTAAGTTTTATTCACCTTATTTTATTATTTATCACTTAAACAGTGCACTTCTCCTTGAGGTAGCTTGAACAATCAAGTAATAATCTACCTGACTTAAAAAAAATGTACAAATTTCCATGTTATGTTATTTTGTCTAAAAATAAATGTCCGAGGTTCCTTATGTTAAACAAGAAATGATCTAATCTGAAATAACAGGCGGTTTTAATTTACAGATGAAATTTTTTTAAAGAACCATTTATTGATTTATTTAGTTATTTTAATTACAAGTGTTCTAAACGTTTTTTTTAACAGTAATCGGAAATTTTGAGGTAACAAACAACAACAACAAAAAAACATTTCCAAGCATTTCATTCTGAGAGATGACTCCCACCCTCTTCATGGTGAGTTTAAGCTGCTCCCCTCAGGTCGGAGATTCAAGGTACCAGCTTGTAAAACTAAACAGTACAAAAACAGTTTTGTACCAGTGGCCATCAGTGTTGTAAACAAGTAACAGAAACTGAAATATAACTTATGTATTTATTTTTTGTATAGTCTCTTTTACCTTGTTTTATGAACAGAACAGCACGTTTATTTTTATTTATTTATTTAGTTTTTATCCTTTTGGCTCAGTATGATATGTTTTTAGACTTTTTAGCTACTGATGTTTTAACTCATCTTGCTTTCATTCTACTTTTGGGCCGTCCTTGTGGTTCTTTTAGCTTTTTTAGCACTGTTGTCGCTTTGTCTTGTTTTGTGTTTTGCTGTGTGTTTACCAAACGAGATGACTCACTCACTGTAAACTAATTTTACCCAAGGGTATAATAATAAATTGAATCTGAATCTGAATCTTTTTCTTCAGAAAACTGCTCTATAAATGAGCAGTCCTGTGGCACGTTTCTGTTTTGTACAGATCAGTGGTTTCTGTCACTAGTCTTCCGTGTTTTGACCTGACGCGTCGTTCCTATTGGACAGCTTGAAGCTATGTCACAGCTCAGAGCGTCGAAAGTTGAACTATGTTTTTTCTTTCGTTCAATTAAAAAAAAAACCTAAAAAAAAAAGACTGGGTTGAACTTTGACCGCGTCAGCCTGCCGACAAGTGGCAATGTACGCTCCCGTCAGAAGCGACGCTTTAGCTTGGCTTTTGATGCGACACTTCTGAAACCTCTAAAAAGCAACACGTCTCATTGAAAATAATGCATTTTAGACCGATTCTTGACACCTCTGATGCTTCCGACGCGTGAAAGGCCCATTAATCTGCAATAATGAGCCTGAAATAGCGCTGATCAAAACAATGAGGATAAAATCTATATCCTGATCGGGATGCAACGTCCGATTTCGATCAAGTCTGAAACCACGTGATGGGGCCCAATTTCTGATCACATGATTGGATCGGGACATCCCTACAAAAAAGGTGTCATTTTATTTAAAGTGGTGATTTGTTTTGAAGTTATTAATTCTGACCGGACTCTCTCAGCAGAGAGCCGCACAGCGTTTGGAGCTGTGACAACGGAACGGAGGACGATTCTCGTTTCTTGACTGCCACAAGACAAGATCCCACTTAGCGACTTTAATCTGCACAAAAGTGACTCACAGTCATGACTGACATATTTTAATGGCTTTGAGAGGAGTTAAGAAGCGGACTTGCTGCTTCTGAAGAGTTGTTACTATTATTGCTGTTATTGTTGCTATTATTATTATTAACATATAAATTTAAAAAATATTACAATTTTTAATACTTTTGACTCTTTTACAACAACAAATGCTGAGCCATTAATTATTATACAGAAAAAAACAATGCACACAAACGTGGTGAGATGCCAACAGCTAATGCTAACTTTAACATTGAAAACGCCATAGACATGCTAACGTATTAGCATTGGTCCTGTTTTTAAGTTATAAAATACATCTATCAACTGTTTCAGGAGACCATAACAGGTCAGTTTAACATAAAAGGGTATATATTACTAACAGGTATATGCTCTTTAGGGTTTTAGTGGGGAAAAATTAAGATAAAGTCCCACGACCCAGTGGATCGAACCATTGCTTCATTGGTTCATGCTTCCAAGTGCCGTCGCTCTGCAGAAGTGGTTGATTACAGAGCCACTGCAGGGTCTGCAATCAACATAGAGAAATGATCATTTTCCGGACAAAGACCCTCAAAAAAAAACAGCCACTCTGAAGGACCGATAAGGGAATCGTTAAGAAAAAAAAGACTATTGATATCAGTGATCAAATCATTTCTTAATGGTACCCAACCCGAGATGCCAGATGTGGTCCGTGTTGCAAGACCAAAACAAACAAAGAAGACGAAGAAGAAGAAGAAGACCATAACAAACATGGCAGACTCTGTGAAGTTTGATGACATGGAGATGTGAAGAAATTCGACTTTGCCACCGCAAAATATGGTAAAATAAATAGAATTCTGCGTATTTTTGTAATGGCCCAAGTGGGCCCTCATTTGATAAATTCTACTGGCCCATAGTGGCCCGAAAGTAGGCCAAATCGGCGCCGGGCCAGCGGGCAAATGGCTACGTCAAGCCCTAATTTTATATTGCACCAATTCACAACAGTGTTGCCTCAAGGCGCTTCACAAAAAAACAAATAAAAAACAAGATAAAATGAATTCAAATATTAAAAAGCACAACTAAAAGATTAAAAGGCACAATAAAAGAGTAAAAAAATAATAAAAATAGTATAGTAACACAATATGCTAGCCATAAGAAAGAGAAAATAAGTGCGTTTTAAGTCTGGACTTGAAAGTCTCCACAGAATCTGACTGTTTTATTGATGCAGGGAGATCATTCCACAGAACAGGGGCATGATAAGAGAAAGCTCTGTGACCTGCAGGCTTTTTATTCGGCCCTTTTTGGAACCAGTTTGAGACCTCTGCCCTAGTGACACAAAGTAGTCCTGCACCCTGAAAATGCAAAGCCCGGGCCGGTACGTAAGGTTTAATTAGGTCAGCTAGGTAGGGAGGTGCCAGTCTGTGAATAATTTTATAGACTAGTAGCAGAACCTTAAAATCTGATCTCACTGGGACAGGAAGCCAGTGAAGAGACACCAAAATGGGTGTAATGTGGTCAAACGTTCTGCTTCTTGTCAAAACTCTGGCAGCAGCATTTTGAACCAATTGCAGAACCCTAATGCTGGACTGCGGTAAACCAGAAAATAGAACATTGCAATAGTCCAATCTAGGAGAGATAAAATCATGGATCAGGGTCTCAGCATCAGCCATAGACAGGATGGGACGAATCTTTGCTATATTTCACAGGTGGAAGAAAGCAGTCCTAGTAATATTTCTAATGTGGAGGCCAAAGGACAATGTAGGATCAAAAATTACACCAAAGTTCCTCACTTTGTCAATGTGATGTATGACACACGAGCTGAGGCTGAGTGTTAACTGGTCAAATTGATGCCGATGTCTCACTGGACCAAGAACCATCATTTCAGTCTTATCAGAGTTTAAAAGTAGGAAGTTTCTAGACATCCAACTTCTCACTGATGCAAGGCAATCTTCTAAGGATTTTATGTGAATGAGATTACTTGTTTTTGATTTGTTCTTATTTTATGGAGAGCACTTTGAAATTCTCTGACTGAAAATGCTTTTAAATACATTATTATCAGTAGTACTATAGGCAGCCAGCCGTGGGAGTGTTATGGCCTCATTTAAAAAGTTGTGTCATCCCCTGATTGGTTTTATGCACTATCATTATTAATTAATTATATGGTTGATACTTAAGAAAAAACACAACTGTTCTCCAAAATCCTCTGTCCCATTAATGAGATAATCCTCTAATTAGTAAAAATACCATTTCTACAAGAATCCCTTTAAAAGGGAAAGAGCAGCGTGTACTGCAAATAAGTTCTAACTGATATTAAATTGTTTTGCTTTTCATTTATCACACTACTGTAGAAAATATCTATTGGAACAGAATATTGCCCACAAACATTAAAATTTCATCCATTAAAAAAAAGAAAAGTTTGTTATATATGTACCTGATGAAATTTAAAACTAAACTGCAGCAAGTTTTGTAGGCCTGTCCTTCACCCAAAATTATTTTTCTGACTAAGCACTACAAAAATCTAACAAGTTGTCTAACAAGGGCTCGCCACAGCGGATACAGTCATATCCGCACTGGTATTTGGCACAGGTTTTTACGCCGGATGTCCTTCCTGATACAATTCCAGTTTCACCTGGAGTTTCACCCTGGTGTTCCGAAGAGGTCTCCCATCCAAGTACTAATCAGATCCTGCACTGCTTAGCTCTGAAATCTGACGGGATCAGGCAGACACAGAGCAGACCGGCTACAAAAATCTAACAAGTATGAAATAAAGATTTCATTTAATAAGCTTTGTGTATCAGGTGACCATTCATGGCATTGCTTGATTTATGTTCATTGACTTTGTATGCGGGGCCGTGTGTGCTCTACAATTACAGATAAAAACATGCAGTGCCATTAACATACATGTTTTGCAACACAACTGATATCTAGAAGAACACAAATTCTCAACAACAGACAATAATACAATGTACTTGTAGCTCTTCTTAGATTGATCAACTGACTATTCAAACATTGCACAAGGCACAATTAAGCCCAACCCATTATTTACTGCCCTCTTCATCAAACTCTTCCTCCATTGCCTCCTCATCATCAGAATCATCAATTGAATTATTTGCATCTTTATCTGCATTGATTAGTATCGGTTCCATGTTGTCACAGTTTTTGCACTGGCATAGGTCTGCAGACCGAAGACCAAGATTAGCAAAGCATCCATCATCGGTATCCTCTGATTTGCACTTTAATTGCTTAAACATCAAATCTAGGTTTGCATTTCAGATGTACCTCTTGGCAAATTGTAGCTTAATTTTCAGGTCTTTTTTTTTTTAAAGAAAATCCTCCTCTGTGCCACTTATATAACTGGTGATGCCAAATGCAAAACTTGCCCTGGGACAATTTCTCCAGTCACACCCACAGAAGCCTGTAACTTCTTCTGGATTGTCTGGGTGTCTTGGTGGCTTTCCTCACTCTTCATCTTCTTGCAGACTCGCTCAGGTTTTGATAACTGTCTACTCTATGCAAATTTACCATAGAGTGCCATACTGTTTGTATTTCTTCATAACTGATGGAAATAAAGGACTGCTTAGGCTTCGACCCCGCTGAAGCTTTTGCTTTATGGGCTTATAAAGGACCTTCTTTGGTGATTTTTTTACTTTTTTTGGTGTTTTTTTAACTTTTTAAACTAAGTAATCAGAAATGAATACTGAAGTAAAAAAAAAATAAATAAATTTGTAAGGATTTTCTATAGTAAACTGCTGTGTATAAATTAGCAGTTCTGATGCTCCTGTGCAGTGACACACATTTCTACACTCTTCCATATTTTGGCCTGATGCCTTGTTTCTTTTGGCTTTAAAGTAAGGCTGTAATAAAGAAAAAAAAAAGCTATGAAGCTAAAAAAAAGCTCTCAAAATGCAGGCAATAGTGTTTTCAGGGGGATATAAATGTAAAAGGTTCCTTTCAATCAATCAATTTCAATCAATTTTATTTATATAGCGCCAAATCACAACAAACAGTTGCCCCAAGGCGCTTTATATTGTAAGGCAAGGCCATACAATAATTATGTAAAAACCCCAACGGTCAAAACAACCCCCTGTGAGCAAGCACTTGGCGACAGTGGGAAGGAAAAACTCCCTTTTAACAGGAAGAAACCTCCAGCAGAACCAGGCTCAGGGAGGGGCAGTCTTCTGCTGGGACTGGTTGGGGCTGAGGGAGAGAACCAGGAAAAAGACATGCTGTGGAGGGCAGCAGAGATCAATCACTAATGATTAAATGCAGAGTGGTGCATACAGAGCAAAAAGAGAAAGAAACAGTGCATCATGGGAACCCCCCAGCAGTCTACGTCTATAGCAGCATAACTAAGGGATGGTTCAGGGTCACCTGATCCAGCCCTAACTATAAGCTTTAGCAAAAAGGAAAGTTTTCTCACAGTATTACTAGAGGTCAAGGTAATGCCATCCAGAGTAAGGATCTGGTTAGACACCATGTTTCTAAGATTTGTGGGGCCAAGTACAATAACTTCAGTTTTATCTGAGTTTAAAAGCAGGAAATTAGAGGTCATCCATGTCTTTATGTCTGTAAGACAATCCTGCAGTTTAGCTAATTGGTGTGTGTCCTCTGGCTTCATGGATAGATAAAGCTGGGTATCATCTGCGTAACAATGAAAATTTAAGCAATGCCGTCTAATAATACTGCCTAAGGGAAGCATGTATAAAGTGAATAAAATTGGTCCTAGCACAGAACCTTGTGGAACTCCATAATTAACCTTAGTCTGTGAAGAAGATTCCCCATTTACATGAACAAATTGTAATCTATTAGATAAATATGATTCAAACCACCGCAGCGCAGTGCCTTTAATACCTATGGCATGCTCTAATCTCTGTAATAAAAATTTTATGGTCAACAGTATCAAAAGCAGCACTGAGGTCTAACAGAACAAGCACAGAGATGAGTCCACTGTCTGAGGCCATAAGAAGATCATTTGTAACCTTCACTAATGCTGTTTCTGTACTATGATGAATTCTAAAAGTTGACTGAAACTCTTCAAATAGACCATTCCTCTGCAGATGATCAGTTAGCTGTTTTACAACTACCCTTCAAGAATTTTTGAGAGAAAAGGAAGGTTGGAGATTGGCCTATAATTAGCTAAGATAGCTGGGTCAAGTGATGGCTTTTTAAGTAATGGTTTAATTACTGCCACCTTAAAAGCCTGTGGTACATAGCCAACTAATAAAGATAGATTGATCATATTTAAGATTGAAGCATTAAATAATGGTAGGGCTTCCTTGAGCAGCGTGGTAGGAATCGGGTCTAATAGACATGTTGATGGTTTGGATGAAGTAACTAATGAAAATAACTCAGACAGAACAATCGCAGAGAAAGAGTCTAACCAAATACCGGCATCACTGAAAGCAGCCAAAGATAACAATACGTCTTTGGGATGGTTATGAGTAATTTTTTCTCTAATAGTTAAAATTTTATTAGCAAAGAAAGTCATGAAGTCATTACTAGTTAAAGTTAAAGGAATACTCGGCTCAATAGAGCTCTGACTCTTTGTCAGCCTGGCTACAGTGCTGAAAAGAAACCAGGGGTTGTTCTTATTTTCTTCAATTAGTGATGAGTAGTAAGATGTCCTAGCTTTACGGAGGGCTTTTTTTATAGAGCAGCAGACTCTTTTTCCAGGCTAAGTGAAGATCTTCTAAATTAGTGAGATGCCATTTCCTCTCCAACTTATGGGTTATCTGCTTTAAGCTGCGAGTTTGTGAGTTATACCACAGAGTCAGGCACTTCTGATTTAAAGCTCTCTTTTTCAGAGGAGCTACAGCATCCAAAGTTGTCTTCAATGAGGATGTAAAACTATTGACGAGATACTCTATCTCACTTACTGTTGTGAAAGTGTCGTGACACGGACCCACAACAGGGGGCATTAATGAACGGACAATGGATAAGCCAAAAGTAACAATTTAATGTTGTGAATTGCACAACGACATACAGACAATAACAATATGGTGACTGTCAATCATACACCAGGTGACGTGTGGGCAGGCTCGACGATAGAAGACGCCTGGCGAGAGAAGAGCCGGATCCCACACAGCTTCCACTGCCAACGGAGCTGAAGAACACCGGAGCCGCCAAGCCCTGCGCCCCAGGTGGCCGCTGTCTTCAGCAGTCAGACCCGGTACTGCTGGCAGAGAACAGAGACAGTCCTGATGAGTGTGAGGTCGCACACTCAGTAATCCCACAGTCTGTGTTTAGTTAGGAGGGAGCACCTCCACCTCCAATCACACACTCGCGCAGCTCCTGTTTAACCACTTATCTGGTGTGGGGTGTGAGGCGAAGCCGTCGCAGTCCACACCAACGCCAATCCCACAGATAAGGACACACCACAGGAAAACGGCTGCAAAGAAGTTCAGATTATTACGTTGTAAGTCAGCAGAGAAGTTACCTGAATGGTAGTTGATTTCTCGGCGAGGAGGTGGAGTCGCAGTCCGGCCTTTATGGAGATGGTGATGAGTTGGCTGAGTGACAGCTGGTGCTGATGAAGAGTGACAGCTGTCACTCCCAGTGGCTCCGGCGCCCTCTCGTGCTTGAAGTCCGCACTCCAAGCAGGGCGCAATCTGGTGGTGGTGGGCCAGCAGTACCTCCTCTTCAGCGGCCCACACAACAGGACCCCCCCCTCAATGGGCGCCTCCTGGCCCCCGACCAGGCTTGTCGGGTGCCCGCCGGTAGAAGTCGGCCAGGAGGGCCGGTCCAGGATGAAGCTCCTCTTCACCCAGGATCGTTTCTTCGGGTCCATACCCCTCCAGTCCACCAGATACTGGAACCCCCGGCCCTTTCGACGGACACCCAGGAGCCTGCGCATGGTCCAGGCAGGCTCTCCATCTATGATCCGGGCAGGAGGCGGCGCCGGTCCGGGGGTGCAGAGAGTCGACGTGTGGTAGGGTTTGATCCTTGAGGTATGGAACACTGGATGAATCCACAGTGAAGCTGGTAGCTTCAGCTTCACTGCGGCCGGACTGAGGACTTTGGTTATGTCAAAATGTCCTATGTACCTGTCCTTGAGCTTCTGGGATTCCACCTGCAGGGGGATGTCCTTTGTGGATAGCCAAACCTGCTGCCTGGGCTGGTATGCAGGGGCCGGGGAATGCCGGCGGTCTGCATGGGCCTTAGCCCTTGTCCGGGCTCTGAGCAGGGCAGAGCGGGCAGTACGCCACATCCGACGGCACTTCCTCAGATGGGCCTGGACCGAGGGCACCCCGACCTCTCCCTCCACTAGCGGAAACAATGGGGACTGGTACCCCAAACACACCTCAAACGGGAGAGGCCGGTGGCAGATGAAACTGGGCTATTATGAGCGTACTCGATCCAGGCCAGGATGGTCACTCCAGGCCGTCGGGGTGCGCGGAGGTCACGCAGCGGAGGCCTGCTCCAGTTCTGGTTCGTTCCGCTCTGCCTGCCCGTTCATCTGGGGGTGGTACCCAGACGAGAGACTGAAGGTGGCCCCCAGTTCCCTGCAGAAACTCCTCCAGACCTGGGAGGAGAACTGAGGACCACGATCCGAGACAATGTCTGATGGAATCCCATGCAGACGCACGACGTGGTGGACCAGGAGGTCTGCAGTCTCCTGGGCCGTCGGGAGCTTCGGGAGGGCCACAAAGTGGGCCCGCCTTGGAGAACCGGTCCACTATCGTTAAGATGGTGGTGTTGCCTGGGACGGCGGGAGGCCCGTGACAAAGTCCAGGCCAATATGAGACCAGGGGCGACGAGGCACGGGCAGAGGCTGGAGGAGGGCTGGGCCTTGTGGTGGTCGGCTTTGCCCCTGGCACAGGTGGTGCAGGCCTGGACATATTCCGGACGTCGGCTTCCATAGACGCCCAACAGAAGCACTGCCGGACCACTGCCACGGTCCTTCGCACCCCTGGATGACAGCAGAGCTTGGAACCGTGACAGAAGTCAAGGACTGCAGCCCTGGCACTCTGGTGGGACGTACAACTTGTCCTTCGGACCTGTCCCCGGGTCCGGCTCCGTGTCAGGGGCCTCCCGGACGGTCTTCTCCACGTCCCAGGTAAGGGTGGCCACGACAGTGGACTCGGGGATGATGGTGTCAGGGGGGTCTGACGGCTCGGTCTTGACCTCCTCTTCATGCACCCGGGACAGGGCGTCAGACCATTGTTCTTTGTCCCAGGCGGTAGGTGATCCGGAAGTCAAAATGCCCGAAGAACAGCGACCAGCGGGCTTGCCTGGGGTTCAGATGCTTCGCGGTCCGGATGTACTCCAGGTTCCGATGGTCCGGGAAACCGAAATGGTACCGATGCTCCCTCCAACAGGTGTCCTCCACTCCTCAAGAGCCTCCTTCACTGCAAGAAGTTCCCAATTGCCGACGTCATAGTTCCGTTCAGCTGAGGTCAACCTGCGGGAAAAAGTAGGCACATGGATGGAGAACCTTGTCAGAACACCCCGCTCTGGGACAGCACGGCTCCTATCCTGAGTCAGAGGCATCAACTTCAACAACAAACTGGCGCTTGGGATCGGGCTGCACCAGAACCGGTGCAGTCGAGAACCGGCGTTTCAACTCCCTAAATGCGGCTTCGCCACCGATCCGACCAGGTGAAGGGGACTTTTCTGGAGGTCAGGGCTGTCAGGGGGCTAACTACCTGACTGTAGCCCTTGATGACCTCCGGTAGAAATTTGCAAAACCGAGGAACTGTTGTTAGTTTCCTACGTTCGTTGGTTGGGGCCAATCTCTCACCGTCGCAACCTTGGCCGTATCAGGGGCGACGGAGTTGGAGGAGATTATGAACCCCAGGAAGACAAAGAAGTGCGGTGGAACTCACACTTCTCGCCCTTCACAAACAGCCGTTTCTCCAACAACCACTGTAGGACCTGACGTACATGCTTGACATGGGTCTCAGGATCCGGAGAAAAGATGAGTATATTGTCTAGAATACGAAGACAAACCGATGCAGGAAGTCCCGCAAGACATCATTAACCAATGCGTGGAACATCGCAGGGCGCATTGGTGAGGCCTAACGGCATGACCAGGGTACTCAAAGTGACCTAACAGGGTGTTAAATGCCGTCTTCCACTCGTCTCCCTCCCGGATCCGAACCAGGTGATAAGCATTCCTAAGATCCAATTTCGTGAAAATTTGGGCTCCATGCAGGGGCGTGAACACTGAATCCACAGAGTAACGGGTATCGGTTGCGAACCGTAATCTCGTTCAGCCCTCTGTATCAATGCATGGACGGAGTCCGCCGTCCTTCTTGCCCACAAAAAAGAAACCAGCACCCATCGGGGAGGTGGAGTTCCGGATCAACCTGGCAGCTAACGAGTCCCGGATGTAGGTCTCCATTGATTCGCGTTCCGGACGTAAGAGGTTGTACAGCCTGCTGGACGGGTACTCAGCGCTCGGTATCAAATCAATGGCACAATCGTACGGACAGTGCGGGGGCAGCGTGAGTGCAAGATCCTTGCTGAAGACGTCAGCAAGGTCATGGTACTCAGCTGGCACCGCCGCCAGATTGGGGGGGACTAAAACCTCCTCCTTAGCTGTCACACCGGGTGGAACCGAGGATCCTAAACACTCCCGGTGGCAGGTTTCGCTCCACTGAACCACAGCCCCAGACGGCCAATCAATCCGGGGATTGTGTTTTAACACCCATGGAAAACCCAAAATCACTCGGGAGGTAGAAGGTGTTACATAAAACACAATCTCCTCCCTGTGATTCCCAGACACCACCAATGTCACTGGCTGTGTCTGGTGTGTGATTAGTGGAAGAAGGGTGCCATCTAGCGCCCGCACCGACAATGGTGACGGTAAGGTCACTAGAGGGAGCCCAACCTCCTTTGCCCATCTACTATCCAGCAGATTCCCCTCCGACCCCGTGTCCACCAGTGCTGGGGCGTGAAGGGTTAGATCCCCACTCAGGATCGTGACTGGGATTCGTGCAGATTGTCGGGGTTTCCCCACGTGGGTGTTGTGACCCACCCTTAGCCCAGTCTCTAAGGACGAGTGCTGCTGTTTTGACCGTTTCGGGCATTCTCTCTGTGTGTGCTTGGTAGAGCTGCAGAGAAAACACTCTCCACGGATCAGCCTCCTTTGTCTCTGATCTGATCGCCTTTTGGCCCTGCTCGTTTCCATAGCAACGTCAGCAGGGGGAGCTGTCGTCACGTGGAGAGCCCTGGCAGCAGAGCGTAGGGAAGGCTCCCTTTTGGACCCAGGAGGAAGAGGGACGGCTTGTGCCTGACCACGCCCTTCGTCTCGCTCCCGTCGGTGTTCTGTTAATCGGTTGTCTAACCGTATAACCAGGTCGATAAGCCCATCTAAATCCCGTGGCTCGTCCTTTGCCACCAGGTGCTCCTTAAGGACCAGAGACAGTCCGTTTACAAAGGCGGCGCGGAGTGCAACAGCATTCCAGCCGGCTCGCGCTGCCGCGATGCGGACGTCGACTGCATATTTCGCTGCGCTCCGACGCCCCTGCCGTATCGACAGCAGTACACTTGAAGCGGTCTCGCCTCTATGAGGGTGGTCAAACACCTGTCGGAACTCCCTCACAAACTCAGTATAAACCGTTAGGAGCTGTGAATTCTGCTTCCAAAGCGCCGTAGCCCAGGCGTGTGCCTCTCCTCGAAGCAAATTGATCACATAAGCCACCCGGCTAGCGTCTGATGCGTACATTGACGGACGCTGTGAAAAGACGAGCGAGCACTGCATCAAGAAGTCCGCGCACGTCTCCACACAGCCTCCGTACGGCTCCGGAGGGCTTATGTAAGCTTCAGGGGAAGGTGGGGGGGTTCGTTGAACGACCAGCGGAATGTCTGTTTCTGGCACACGGTCAGCAGGAGAGGTGCTGCAGCAGCGCCCTGACACGCGCTTCACCTGGGCGGTTGGAGACTCCATCCTACGATTGAGAACACTGCTCTGCTCGGTAACTAAGTCCAACCGAGCGGTAAGGCAGTTAAGATGTGCTGCAGCTCACCCAACACGCCTCCTGCTGGCGCCTGTGCACCTCGCTCTTCCATTGGCTGTTCAAGCGATGGTTGACGCCCCTCGGGATCCATGACGTTGGCCGAGAATCCTGTTGTGAAAGTGTCGTGACACGGACCCACAACAGGGGGCGTTAATGAACGGACAATGGATAAGCCAAAGTAACAATTAATGTTGTGAATTGCACAACGATGTACAGACAATAATATGGTGACTGTCAATCATACACCAGGTGACGTGTGGGCAGGCTCGACGATAGAAGACGCCTGGCGAGAGAAGAGCCGGATCCCACACAGCTTCCACTGCCAACGGAGCTGAAGAACACCGGAGCCGCCAAGCCCTGCGCCCCAGGTGGCCGCTGTCTTCAGCAGTCAGACACGGTACTGCTGGCAGAGAACAGAGACAGTCCTGATGAGTGTGAGGTCGCACACTCAGTAATCCCACAGTCTGTGTTTAGTTAGGAGGGAGCACCTCCACCTCCAATCACACACTCGTGTAGCTCCTGTTTAACCACTTATCTGGTTTGGGGTGTGAGGCGAAGCCGTCGCAGTCCACACCAAACGCCAATCCCACAGATAAGGACACACCACAGGAAAACGGCTGCAAAGTTGCAGTCCGGCCTTTATGGAGATGGTGATGAGTTGGTTGAGTGACAGCTGGTGCTGATGAAGAGTGACAGCTGTCACTCCCAGTGGCTCCGGCGCCCTCTCGAGCTTGAAGCCCGCACTCCAAGCAGGGCGCCATCTGGTGGTGGTGGGCCAGCAGTACCTCCTCTTCAGTGGCCCACACAACACTTACAGAGTTTAGGTAGCTACTCTGCACTGTGTTGGTATATGGCATTAGAGAACATAAAGAAGGAATCATATGCTTAAACCTAGTTACAGCGCTTTCTGAAAGACTTCTACTGTAATGAAACTTATTCCCCACTGCTGGGTAGTCCATCAGAGTAAATGTAAATGTTATTAAGAAATGATCAGACAGAAGGGAGTTTTCAGGGAATACTGTTAAGTCTTCTATTTCCATACCATAAGTCAGAACAAGATCTAAGATATGATTAAAGTGGTGGGTGGACTCATTTACATTTTGAGCAAAGCCAACAGAGTCTAATAATAGATTAAATGCAGTGTTGAGGCTGTCATTCTCAGCATCTGTGTGGATGTTAAAATCGCCCACTATAATTATCTTATGTGAGCTAAGCACTAAGTCAGACAAAAGGTCTGAAAATTCCAGAGAAACTCACAGTAACGACCAGGTGGACGATAGATAAACACAATAAAACTGTTTTTGTGGACTTCCAATTGGATGGACAAGACTAAGAGTCAGCTTTCAAATGAATTAAAGCTCTGTCTGGGTTTTTTGAGTATATAAGCTGGAATGGAAGATTGCTGCTAATCCTCCGCCTCTGCCCGTGCTACGAGCGTTTCTGGCAGTTAGTGTGACTCGGGGGTGTGACTCATTTAAACTAACATATTCATCCTGCTGTACCAGGTTTCTGTAAGGCAGAATAAATCAATACGTTGATCAATTATTATATCATTACCAACAGGGACTAGAAGAGAGAGACCTAATGTTTAATAGACCACATTTAACTGTTTTAGTCTGTGGTGCAGTTGAAGGTGCTATATTATTTTTCTTTTGAATTTTATGCTTAAATAGATTTTTGCTGGTTATTGATAGTCTGGGAGCAGGCACCGTCTCTACGGGGATGGGGTAATGAGGGGATGGCAGGGGGAGAGAAGTTGCAGAGAGGTGTGTAAGACTACAACTCTGCTTCCTGGTCCCAACCCTGGATAGTCACGATTTGGAGGATTTAAGAAAATTGGCCAGATTTCTAGAAATGAGAGCTGCTCCATCCAAAGTGGGATGGATGCCGTCTCTCCTAACAAGACCAGGTTTGGCCTCAGTCTCCCCTACAATACATAATGATATGAAATGTGATGCATTTGAGTGAATAAATACTTTATTTGGAATCAATCAGTTCATGACATGGTGTTATCACATGGTCTATTTCATTTACATCAGTCAAGCATGTAAGTACACAAAATATCTTTGATTAATTACAAGAAAACTCATCTTCCAGTACAGGTTTTTTTTTCTTCATCCTCCACTTTCTTCTGCTTTCTCTCTGCTTGTTCAAGCTTTTGTTTATCAGTGAATTTTTGGTAGCATTCCCGATGAAAAAGGGTTTGGTTTGGTATTGGGATTTCGCTGTTTGTCCACACTGTGGTACTGGTAATAGTACTCAAGTTATTAAGTGTCAGAAAGTCCGTTGCAATTTGGGTCTTTACGCTGTCAGATTGTTTCAAAATCTCAGCACAGGACAAAGCTTTGGCCCACGTTGTTGCATTAAATAAGTTCAATTTAACGTCACTAACAAACCCGAACTGTATAAAACATTTGATTACTTCACTCACGTCGGTCACGTCAGGTGCCATGTTGGTTGTTTGTTTTTGTGAACAAGCCAGAAATGCTGCCTCCTGATTGGTCAAAACTGTAAAACCAGGAAGTGCCCGGCTTTGATAAAAGCCATGAGAATTTATATATTTTTTTAGAAAATTGTGACAAAATCATGAGGAGAACAAAGTGTTTATGCACTTTTAATAATATCTGGCAAATTATCATGAATTTTATTTCTAAAACCAATTATGGGATCACGAACAAATACAATAAGCTCACATGGCGTACTGCCTATTATGACCACTTTTGGAGGAGCTGTGTTCCTCTGTTTGAGATGACCATATTCATTTGAGAAGATTTCTACATTTTTTTTGTTGATGATCAATTTTCCAAACAATAAGAAAAAGAAGTTATAGTTATCTGTCCTGCTCATTACACAGATTTATGTCCCCAGTTTGTAACATTTACAGAATCTGTTTGGATGGAACTTTTGGTTTCACCTTGAGTTTCACCAAATTTGACCAAAGGCAAGAAAAACAAACAAACAAACAACAAAACCAAAAACAACAGATGCATATTTTAGTTGTGATTTCAGTCAAACATCAGATCTGTTCAGTGGTGAACATGCTGGATCACACAACTGGTGGCCAAAAACTCTGGCAGTCATTTACTCATTTAAATGTAAGTCAAGTCGGGAAGAAGAATCATTTGAATGACCTTTTACAATAACTGAGTGCATCATGATGAAAACTCTCAGTTCTTTGGTTCAGCACCACATCAGTCACTTTCTATCCACTTGACACATCCTGCTTGGAATTGAATCACTCCCTGTTACCGGGTATAATGGCTGTTTTTCCATCATGCCCAGTTTACTCCGCCTGTGTAGCTGCTCCCATGGCGACCCTCTTGTCTCCTGCCTGCAGGTGTTTTGACGCTTGTTTCCTTGAATAACGCTAACCTTGAGTCTCTCCACCTGTTTACTGAGGTTTACAGTTATTACTATTATCATTATTATGACCATGATTGTTACTATTATTGACACGGCCGGGTGCTGAGTGACGCAACTCTTTGCAATTTCTGCACTTTGTGACTTTTCCGAAGTCTTCCATTTTGGAACATATTTATGCCCGTCTTCTCTGGAAATGGTACTACATTACATTGGTGGATGGGAAGACCCACATAAAATACACTTTTTCTTCATCCAGAGACGACACATCCTGTTCACTGTAGGCAGCCACACATCACTGAACCGCTGTGGCAACAGCAGCTGTCATTGGCAAATTTCTTGTAGTCACTGGAAGGATTCGTTAGTTCTGTTTGAGGCTTAAGTGGGTATTTTCAACACGTAAACAGTTAAATTTGAAATTACCCATTAATGTACCCAGATATTGTGTAATGAACATTTCCTGTAGGATTCCAGACCAAATATACAAAAATCATGCCCTCCCTTTTTATACGAGCAAAACGTTGCTCAGCGGCACAAAGCACACTCATGGTACAGGGCGTCCTAAACAGGAAGTGCCAAATTCTTAATCAGTAAAACAGGAAATGTTCAAATGTCAAACACTTCCTGGATTGACAGACGAGATCCCATGGAATCTCGCGGGAACTCAGTGGCAAGCTCACACTCAAACAGCAAGTACCAAATTTTCAATCACAGTGAAATAGGAAATGGGTGGAGCTAGAGCAGAGGCCGGGGTTTCACTGGACTCCCCTGAAATCTGATTGGACACAAACGATTGACATGTCACGGCACCACACGTCTGGTTGAAAGAGCTGCTTTTTTAAATCAGTGAGTCACATTGACTGCTAGGTTCCTCCTGTCCAGTAGTTGGTGCTGTGTACCAACTAATCACACCAAACTTATATTGGTGAGTAAATGACCGTATTTTATGTGATAAATGAGGTCCAGGTTGTTAAAAGCTGCATATCTCCGTTAATTCGGGTTGTCTTGTATGCTCATGTTTAAGCTAACAAATAGCAGCTGGTTCATGCTCTGCTGCCTTATTAGTGCAGCAGATAACTAAAACAATCCTTCAAATGGTGACACAAGCATCAAATTCTGCACAAATACAGCTGGAGCAAAATTAATGGAGCAACTTGAACTTTTGACCCCTGTACAAACTGAAACTGACCATTTTCAGGATTCCACTCTAAATATTCTCTTATCTGCTTCACTATATATGAGATGTAAGATGCTGCTCCTCACTGTTTCTCAGTTGCCCTCAAAAGTATTGGAACACTTGGTATTTCACACATTTTAATTTGTTTATTCCATTTCAAATACTTTTTTTTTTATAAAATTATCTTCCTTAACTCAAACTGAAAGTAAATCTCTACAACTTGATATAAATGAATTAAAAATCTAAAGTCCATCTTCCTGATGAAGTGGTGTAGAGGAGGATTTTCTTCAAAAGAAGACCTGAAAGTTCAGCTACAATTTGACAGAAAGTACATTTGAGATGAAAGACTAGATTTGATGTTTTGGTGAAAGAAACTTTTGTATTTCTTCATAATTGATGTAAATAAAGTCCAAGACATATTCAGTGACTTGGAAATGTTCATGTTTCCATCCCCTGACTTGTCTAAAGAAAACTGGCAATAAAACTGATTATTATTTACAGGTTTTTATCAAGTTTTAGAGATTTGCCTTCAGTTTGAGTTTGAGGAAGATCATTTTTGAAATTTTAATTCTTTATTTTTTTGTATTTAAAATGGCATAAACAAATTAAAATGTGTCATTAGTCATGCTCATGCTCTAAAGCACAATTTTACTGAAAAAAGTCTGAAGGTCCTAAAGGACATGGTTAGATGCTGATGAACTTCGCTTGTTCATGTCCACAACATATACATATTAGGTCACATAAAGTCACTATATCTTGGGATGGCTGGGTGTCCAAAACCACTTTCAAATCAGGCCTTTCTGTCTTAGGATGGACTTTCTCCTGTTCTAAACATGCAGATGAGATGAAGGTGTATGTGTGTGTGTGTGTGTATTCTGGATGTTCCTGTCCCAGTGTATGCTGGGACAGGATGCAGCCCCATTGACTCTGAACAGACTGAATGGAAGAAGATGGATGGGTGTGGCTGTGAACCAGCCACCAAGCTGCAGAGGTTTTTGCTGCTAAATCACAGACAGATGTGTTGAGTCCTCACCCCAACCCAGGGGGACGCAGGTCAGTTCACTGGTGACTCTAAAGCAGGGGTGGGCAGCAAGGGACGAGACACTGCAGGTGTTCCTTGCAACCAATCACCTCAGCAAGTGGGTTGCTGATGAGCTTCTCCCCTGAAGTGTCTGTGGATGCAATTGGAACTGTGAGACTGGGTGGAACCTGCTTGGACTCTTGTCAAATGTGCACTGGGAAAAGCTCCAAACCCTGAAGAGGATCAACATGATGTACAAAGTGAAGTAGCAAACAAAAAGCAATAGTCAAAAGTAAGCGTATAAGAGAGGTGGACCATGTAAGGGAAGCCGAGTCCAAACCCTGATTCCATAATAACCCTAATTGCCCCCAATGACCCCTAACTGGAAAAAGTGAATGAATGAATGAATGTTTTTCAAATTTCAAATGACACATCCTTTTCTTTAAAATGAAGACTTTGATAGTGATCTGTGCACCTACTTGAATCTAGATGATGGGATCTGTCAACCACAAACTCTGGCAAAATAAAATCATGCAAACCTACTTAGAAATGTTCATAGACTCTGTTTGACCCCATTCGGGGATTTCTTTCAGATGATGGAATTACAGTGGAGTAAAGGGACGTTATTAAGAATAAGAAGGAAGCTCAGTGGCACTTAGAAAACAAACAGAGCCGTCCCCCGAGGCGCTCTCAATACGTCCCCATTCATCTGTTCTTAATAGGAACCTTTGCTCGTCTCTCCACCACATGCTCAAGCTTCATTATACAACAGAAAGCAGACTGTATTTTCATTTAATATACCACAACCAAGTAATGGAATTAACGTGAGAGATTACAAACCACCACCCGGAACTTAAGTGGAAGTGATGAAACGTCATTTGTGAGCTGAACAAAAAGCTAACAATAATAAAAGCAATAAAGTCCTTAGAGACACTTAAGGCAAATGCTGTGAAAGCAACGTGAAGCACTTTGTTCCTGTGCAACAATCACTTATATCAATGAGATGCAATTTCCTCATAATGACGCAATTCATTCTATTGCCAGAAATATTCATTTGTTTATGGATTTATTTATTTATTTTTGCATCAAGAAGTTACGCTGAAATACATGAAGGCTCATAGCTGCAAAAATCAAACTGTTTCCCAGTGTGACATCATGTAGAATTCATGCTTATTTGAGGAGCTACTCCTGCAATGCGTCCTCCTGGAGGACAAACCTTCATTAATTTAAGACAAAAATACAAATAAAAGACATCTGCTGCTTCCACTTGTTTTTGATTGAGGATTTAAAAATGTGAACGAGCATCTCTCTGACATTAATCAATCAATCAATCAAATTTTTTTTTATATAGCGCCAAATCACAACAAACAGTTGCCCCAAGGCGCTTTATATTGTAAGGCAAGGCCATACAATAATGATGTAAAACCCCAACGGTCAAAACGACCCCCTGTGAGCAAGCACTTGGCTACAGTGGGAAGGAAAAACTCCCTTTTAACAGGAAGAAACCTCCAGCAGAACCAGGCTCAGGGAGGGGCAGTCTTCTGCTGGGACTGGTTGGGGCTGAGGGAGAGAACCAGGAAAAGACATGCTGTGGAGGGGAGCAGAGATCGATCACTAATGATTAAATGCAGAGTGGTGCATACAGAGCAAAAAGAGAAAGAAACAGTGCATCATGGGAACCCCCCACCAGTCTAAGTCTATAGCAGCATAACTAAGGGATGGTTCAGGGTCACCTGATCCAGCCCTAACTATAAGCTTTAGCAAAAAGGAAAGTTTTAAGCCTAATCTTAAAAGTAGAGAGGGTGTCTGTCTCCCTGATCTGAATTGGGAGCTGGTTCCACAGGAGAGGAGCCTGAAAGCTGAAGGCTCTGCCTCCCATTCTACTCTTACAAACCCTAGGAACTACAAGTAAGACTGCAGTCTGAGAGCGAAGCGCTCTATTGGGGTGATATGGTACTACGAGGTCCCTAAGATAAGATGGGACCTGATTATTCAAAACCTTATAAGTAAGAAGAAGAATTTTAAATTCTATTCTAGAATTAACAGGAAGCCAATGAAGAGAGGCCAATATGGGTGAGATATGCTCTCTCCTTCTAGTCCCCGTCAGCACTCTAGCTGCAGCATTTTGAATTAACTGAAGGCTTTTTAGGGAACTTTTAGGACAACCTGATAATAATGAATTACAATAGTCCAGCCTAGAGGAAATAAATGCATGAATTAGTTTTTCAGCATCACTCTGAGACAAGACCTTTCTGATTTAGAGATATTGCGTAAATGCAAAAAGCAGTCCTACATATTTGTTTAATATGCGCTTTGAATGACATATCCTGATCAAAAATGACTCCAAGATTTCTCACAGTATTACTAGAGGTCAGGGTAATGCCATCCAGAGTAAGGATCTGGTTAGACACCATGTTTCTAAGATTTGTGGGGCCAAGTACAATAACTTCAGTTTTATCTGAGTTTAAAAGCAGGAAATTAGAGGTCATCCATGTCTTTATGTCTGTAAACAATCCTGCAGTTAGCTAATTGGTGTGTGTCGTCTGGCTTCATGGATAGATAAAGCTGGGTATCATCTGCATAACAATGAAAATTTAAGCAATACCGTCTAATAATACTGCCTAAGGGAAGCATATATAAAGTGAATAAAATTGGTCCTAGCACAGAACCTTGTGGAACTCCATAATTAACTTTAGTCTGTGAAGAAGATTCCCCATTTACATGAACAAATTGTAATCTATTAGACAAATATGATTCAAACCACCGCAGCACAGTGCCTTTAATACCTATGGCATGCTCTAATCTCTGTAATAAAATTTTATGGTCAACAGTATCAAAAGCAGCACTGAGGTCTAACAGAACAAGCACAGAGATGAGTCCGTCTGAGGCCATAAGAAGATCATTTGTAACCTTCACTAATGCTGTTTCTGTACTATGATGAATTCTAAAACCTGACTGAAACTCTTCAAATAGACCATTCCTCTGCAGATGATCAGTTAGCTGTTTTACAACTACCCTTTCAAGAATTTTTGAGAGAAAAGGAAGGTTGGAGATTGGCCTATAATTAGCTAAGATAGCTGGGTCAAGTGATGGCTTTTTAAGTAATGGTTTAATTACTGCCACCTTAAAAGCCTGTGGTACATAGCCAACTAACAAAGATAGATTGATCATATTTAAGATCGAAGCATTAAATAATGGTAGGGCTTCCTTGAGCAGCCTGGTAGGAATGGGGTCTAATAAACATGTTGATGGTTTGGATGAAGTAACTAATGAAAATAACTCAGACAGAACAATCGGAGAGAAAGAGTCTAACCAAATACCGGCATCACTGAAAGCAGCCAAAGATAACGATACGTCTTTGGGATGGTTATGAGTAATTTTTTCTCTAATAGTTAAAATTTTGTTAGCAAAGAAAGTCATGAACTCATTACTAGTTAAAGTTAATGGAATACTCAGCTCAATAGAGCTCTGACTCTTTGTCAGCCTGGCTACAGTGCTGAAAAGAAACCTGGGGTTGTTCTTATTTTCTTCAATTAGTGATGAGTAGAAAGATGTCCTAGCTTTACGGAGGGCTTTTTTATAGAGCAACAGACTCTTTTTCCAGGCTAAGTGAAGATCTTCTAAATTAGTGAGACGCCATTTCCTCTCCAACTTACGGGTTATCTGCTTTAAGCTACGAGTTTGAGAGTTATACCATGGAGTCAGACACTTCTGATTTAAAGCTCTCTTTTTCAGAGGAGCTACAGCATCCAAAGCTGTCTTCAATGAGGATGTAAAACTATTGACGAGATACTCTATCTCCCTTACAGAGTTTAGGTAGCTATTCTGCACTGTGTTGTTATATGGCATTAGAGAACATAAAGAAGGAATCATATCCTTAAACCTAGTTACAGCGCTTTCTGAAAGACTTCTAGTGTAATGAAACTTATTCCCTACTGCTGGGTAGTCCATCAGAGTAAATGTAAATGTTATTAAAAAATGATCAGACAGAAGGGAGTTTTCAGGGAATACTGTTAAGTCTTCTATTTCCATACCATAAGTCAGAACAAGATCTAAGATATGATTAAAGTGGTGGGTGGACTCATTTACTTTTTGAGCAAAGCCAATAGAGTCTAATAATAGATTAAATGCAGTGTTGAGGCTGTCATTCTCAGCATCTGTGTGGATGTTAAAATCGCCCACTATAATTATCTTATCTGAGCTAAGCACTAAGTCAGACAAAAGGTCTGAAAATTCACAGAGAAACTCACAGTAACGACCAGGTGGACGATAGATAATAACAAATAAAACTGGTTTTTGGGACTTCCAATTTGGATGGACAAGACTAAGAGACAAGCTTTCAAATGAATTAAAGCTCTGTCTGGGTTTTTGATTAATTAATAAGCTGGAATGGAAGATTGCTGCTAATCCACCGCCCCGGCCCGTGCTACGAGCATTCTGACAGTTAGTGTGACTCGGGGGTGTTGACTCATTTAAACTAACATATTCATCCTGCTGTAACCAAGTTTCTGTTAGGCAGAATAAATCAATATGTTGATCAATTATTATATCATTTACCAACAGGGACTTAGAAGAGAGAGACCTAATGTTTAATAGACCACATTTAACTGTTTTAGTCTGTGGTGCAGTTGAAGGTGCTATATTATTTTTCTTTTTGAATTTTTATGCTTAAATAGATTTTTGCTGGTTATTGGTAGTCTGGGAGCAGGCACCGTCTCTACAGGGATGGGGTAATGAGGGGATGGCAGGGGGAGAGAAGCTGCAGAGAGGTGTGTAAGACTACAACTCTGCTTCCTGGTCCCAACCCTGGATAGTCACGGTTTGGAGGATTTAAGAAAATTAGCCAGATTTCTAGAAATGAGAGCTGCTCCATCCAAAGTGGGATGGATGCCGTCTCTCCTAACAAGACCAGGTTTTCCCCAGAAGCTTTGCCAATTATCAATGAAGCCCACCTCATTTTTTGGACACCACTCAGACAGCCAGCAATTCAAGGAGAACATGCGGCTAAACATGTCACTCCCGGTCTGATTGGGGAGGGGCCCAGAGAAAACTACAGAGTCCGACATTGTTTTTGCAAAGTTACACACCGATTTAATGTTAATTTTAGTGACCTCCGATTGGCGTAACCGGGTGTCATTACTGCCGACGTGAATTACAATCTTACCAAATTTACGCTTAGCCTTAACCAGCAGTTTCAAATTTCCTTCAATGTCGCCTGCTCTGGCCCCGGAAGACAATTGACTATGGTTGCTGGTGTCGCTAACTTCACATTTCTCAAAACAGAGTCGCCAATAACCAGAGTTTGATCCTCGGCGGGTGTGTCGTCGAGTGGGGAAAAACGGTTAGAGATGTGAACGGGTTGACGGTGTACACGGGGCTTCTGTTTAGGACTACTCTGCACTCTGCATTTAATCATTAGTGATCGATCTCTGCTCCCCTCCACAGCATGTCTTTTTCCTGGTTCTCTCCCTCAGCCCCAACCAGTCCCAGCAGAAGACTGCCCCTCCCTGAGCCTGGTTCTGCTGGAGGTTTCTTCCTGTTAAAAGGGAGTTTTTCCTTCCCACTGTAGCCAAGTGCTTGCTCACAGGGGGTCGTTTTGACCGTTGGGGTTTTACATAATTATTGTATGGCCTTGCCTTACAATATAAAGCGCCTTGGGGCAACTGTTTGTTGTGATTTGGCGCTATATAAAAAAAATTGATTGATTGATTGATTGACTACGCTTCCTCCTCACAGTCACCCAGTCGGCCTGCTTTCCCGGCTGCTCGGGATCTGCCAGGGGGTAACTAACGGCGGCTAAGCTTTATTAATCCATCCATAAAATGAGAAAAAAGTCACAAAAGCCACATTTACTCATACAACCACCAGCCAAGCAAAAATACCATAAACACAAATACCACCATTGGTATTCCAACAGATTCTGACCAAGTTGGTGGATGCACATGTACCTACATGTTTTCGAATACACGCCCAGGCTCCTTCTGCTGGGGTAGAGTTGAGCTCAGCTCCTCTTAGCAAAATACAAAGCAGATAAGAGCCAACAGGGTTTATAATTTTTTCACCGTTACTAACGATGAAAGAAAGGTTAGCAGTCTAAAACTTATCGGAACTAAATTTATTGGAAGCTAATTTGGTCTGCTGATGATTTTTCAAGCTAGCTGAAAAGCTAATCCGCTAACAAAAAAGCTAGCTTCAATAATTATTAGATTATATTTTCCCTCTCTCCCCATGAAAAATTCTTGAATTCTGAGGGGCACTTGCTTATTTTTTACTTTATACATTAAATGAACAGTCTTAAATGCAATCATAATGTGGAGTTTTAATATTTTAGATTTAATGAACAATGGGTTGGTGTGGTCTCGATAACCTGCATTATGAATTGTCCTTAATGCCCTTTTTTGAAGAATGAATAATGGTTGCAATGTAGTTTCATAATTGTTGCCCCAAACGTCAGAACAGTAAGTCAGGTAGGGAACAATGAATGAACAATACAGAGTATGTAGTGCTCTGCAATCAAGAAAATGCTTTGCTTTATTTATTTAACTGCAATACTTTTTGATACTTTCTTTTGAATATGTTGAATATGAACTTTACAGTTAATTCTTTCATCAATAATGACACCTAAAATAACTATTTTACTTTTAGACAGTGGTGGGCACAGATAACCAAAAAATTAACTTCGATAACAGATAATCAGATAAAGGCAGGGGTGGGGGCCAAGTGGTTAGTGCACTTGGTTTCAGTTCAGAAGGCTCCGGGTTCAAATCCCACCCCTGCCACATTTCTCCATGTAATGTGGAGTTGCGTCAGGAAGGGCATCCGGCGTAAAACCTGTGCCAATTAAACATGCAGATCCACCTTTGATTTGCTGTGGCGACCCCAAGTGCAAACAAGGGAGCAGCCGAAGGGACTTACTTACTAACAGATAATCAGATAACTGAAAAGTTATCTTTGATAAACATAAAACAACAAACCACCAAAAAGATGTATCGGAAGTTACAGATAACCGATAAATTCCAGTATTGTCAACTACTAACAAACTGAATTTGAGTTTTAACACCACAATCGCTTCTGGTAGCATCAAAAGCGACAACAGACACAAAGAATGAGCCCACACTTCTTTGTTTGAACATCCTGCCCCCTGCTGGAAGCTCTTGTTTATTTCATGTCATAACAGACAGGGATTATTTGTTACAATTGTTTTAGCAAGTTTTCCGGGTATCATGCAGCAGTCTCTTATTAAAGTGACGAAAAGCATAAAAAATACATTTTTGTAGTATAATATTAATTTACAACTGTCATCATGTTGATTCTCTATATGTTGTTGACTGCGGCGACTCTCTGGCATGCATGGGATACATCAACAGGGCGAATGAGCACTACTGGCCAGTAGATGGCAGTAGAGACCTTGAAAACTTGCCAAAACAAAATTCCAGATAATCCGTGTCTGCTACATTTAAGATGCATGGAAATTAATAAACGCAGACACAATAATGCCTATAAACTCAGAGAATATATTCATGAGAGTTTTAGGCACTAGAGTTTAATGCTGTTGTCCGTAGAGCCTGATCAGAGTGTTTCAAATGCATTTCTCATGTCGTGAATGCACTGAGATTGCCCTATCCTACCCATAATGCACTGCTGGGCACAGCATATATCCACACTAAAACCTTAAAAATTAGCGTATTACTTTAAAACTAAAACATATATCTGATATTTTCACTTTATAAAACTGCAGACATGACATTAATTTAAATAACTTGTCCAATATTAGTTTGGTTAAAAGTTGAACCATAAGTTAAAAATGTATGTCTCTGGATGACTTGGGTGATATTACCCATGTATCGGTATGGTATTAAGAAAAATTAGTTTTTATTTTTCTTGGGACCAGTTTATCTACAGAGGATAGAGTGGTTTCTTCTTAAAGCTTTTAAATTTTATAAATATTTGTAGCTGTTCAGCTTTATTTACCATGTTATCAGTCTAAAAATTATCGGACAAGAATTTATCGCAAGATAATTAGTCTGATAATGTTTAAGTTAAAGTTTTTAAAGTTATCTAAAAAGATAACATGATCTTCGATAATTTTCAGTTATCGGATTCTCGGAACTGTGCTCACCACTGGTTTTAGACAAATTTAGTGATAATTTATTAATATCAAACCATGTGTTTAACTTTATTATTTCAATTTCTAAATCAGATAATTGTTATCCTGAACAAAACAGGTTTGTATCATCTGCAAAGAGAGCTGCTTTAAACAGATCCAAAACTTTGCAAAAATCGTTGATGTACAAAATAAATAATTTTGATCCCAACACAGAACCCTGAGGAAGCCCAAAAATGATGTCCAGACATGAAGAACAGTAGTTCCAGAGTTTAACAAACTGCTTCCGGTTTTGTAAGTAACTTTTAACCCAGTTCAGAGTCATCCCTGTGATTCCATACAGTTCCATCTTTTGAAATAATATGTTGTGATTTATTGTGTCAAAAGCCTTCTTTAGGTTAATGAATAAAGCTACAACTATTTCCCTTTGATCCACATGTTTAGTGATCTCTTCTACTGAATCGAGCAGTACCAGGGCCGTGGACCTTTTCGCTCTAAAACCATATTGATTTTCATCAAGCAAGTTGTGTTGTTCTATATATTAATCCAGTCTGTTATTATAATTTTTTCCACTATCTTTGAAAATTGTGACAATAGAGACACAGGCCTGTAATTAGTAAAAAAATGCTTGCTACCAGATTTAAATAAAGGCATCACTTTTGCCACTTTCATACAATTAGGAACAATTCCAGTTTGAAAAGATTTATTGAAAATATGTGATAATGGTTTTGCAACTTCAGTAATTTTCCTCTCTTTCTACTTGCTGTTTTTTGAGCATCAATCTTCATTCCCACCTCATTGATTTTTGTTTGTCATTCTGTTCAATCCTTCTTCTGTGTTGTTTATGATGGTCTCATCCTCTCCAAACCTTACTGATTTCACATCAACTCCACCAACTTTCATGCCAGTGTCCATTGTTATTTCAACTAGTACCGGCACACACACACTGTTTGGTTATAATTTTCTCCAGTGTTCTGCAGAGTCTGTAGCATGATTGGACAATTCACTGAATTAACTCCCCCCCGTCTGCATATATATAGTGATGGTAAATGCCACAGTGGCAGAACTATTTATGAACATTAATACACATATATACAATTTATTCTTGCAAGACAGAAGGTATGTAGTGCGTGAGTGAACATGGTGTGTGTGTGTGTGTGTGTGTGTGCGTGCGTGCGTGTGTGTGTGTGTGTATGTGTGTGACCCCCATGTGCCCTTCCCGATCAGCCTACAACATCCAACTCAAAGCCAACTTGTATCAGGAAGGGCCGACCACCACCAGCGGCACTTAGAAAACAAACAGCGCCACCCCCCGAGGCGCCACCACCTGAAGTCCACCACCAGCTACTTCGTCTTAGATATGTTGAGCTGCAGGTGGATGGGTCCACACCACATCATTAAGAAATGAGGACAAGGTGGAAAGTTTTACATTTAGTTTGTCCAACTACTTATGACCTCTGAAAGTAGTGGGACTGTGTATAAAAGTAGCTGTAATTACTAGATGGTTAGTGTGATATTTTTTTGTGGAACACCTTGAATTGAAGCTGAATATCTACACTACATATCTTGAATGTTTAATTTTAACTGAACTGTGATGGGATACAGAGGCAAAATTACAAAAACTATAAACCTGAATTATGGTTATGTCCACTAATTTTCCATCCAAATGGATTTTTATAATTCTGTCTGAAATATTTGTGAGACTTACCACACTGGTCCTAGTCCCGGGGCCCAACACTATTCTTACGCTCCTTTCTCATGTTTCTCCACATGAATAAATTATGCAGGACTTGCTGCTTGCAAAGTTTTCTGTTCACTTCCATCTTATTTCACATTGTTCCAAAATGTCCAATTTTATCCTCTCCAGTTCCCACTTCCCATTTTCCTCCTCAAACACATACACAGTAAAACCACCAGTGTTAATTTAACACTGTCACTGTTAGTGTTACACTGGTGATTTCATTGTGTACTGATTTCTCGCTGTGAGTTTGTTGGATTGCAACTTGGGAGCCTTTGCTAGCACCCCCACATGGTCTGACCCTGTTGTCTGTATGGACAGCTGTGTTTACGTTATTCGTTACACTCTATCGAGGTTCTCCTTTCACGTACTGCTGTCCGCATTTTGCAGTACCGGCACAGGAAATGCTGATCCACCTCCTGTTCCTCTGTGGTGACCGTTGGATATACAACCCCTGGCAAAAATTATGGAATCACCGGCCTCGGAGGATGTTCATTCAGTTGTTTAATTTTGTAGAAAAAAAGCAGATCACAGACATGACACATTTGTCATTTCAAATGGCAACTTTCTGGCTTTAAGAAACACTATAAGAAATCAAGAAAAAAAGATTGTGGCAGTCAGTAACGGTTACTTTTTTAAACCAAGCAGAGGAAAAAAATATGGAATCACTCAATTCTGAGGAATAAATTATGGAATCACCCTGTAAATTTTCATCCCCAAAACTAACACCTGCATCATATCATATCTGCTCGTTAGTCTGCATCTAAAAAGGAGTGATCACACCTTGGAGAGCTGTTGCACCAAGTGGACTGACATGAATCATGGCTCCAACACGAGAGATGTCAATTGAAACAAAGGAGAGGATTATCAAACTCTTAAAAGAGGGTATATCATCACGCAATGTTGCAAAAGATGTTGGTTGTTCACAGTCAGCTGTGTCTAAACGCTGGACCAAATACAAACAACATGGGAAGGTTGTTAAAGGCAAACATACTGGTAGACCAAGGAAGACATCAAAGCGTCAAGACAGAAAACTTAAAGCAATATGTCTCAAAAATCGAAAAATGTACAACAAAACAAATGAGGAACGAATGGGAGGAAACTGGAGTCAACGTCTGTCACCGAACTGTAAGAAACCGCCTAAAGGAAATGGGATTTACATACACAAAAGCTAAACGAAAGCCATCATTAACACCTAAACAGAAAAAAACAAGGTTACAAGGAAAAGCAATCGTGGACTGTGGATGACTGGATGAAAGTCATATTCAGTGATGAATCTCGAATCTGCATTGGGCAAGGTGATGATGCTGGAACTTTTGTTTGGTGCCGTTCCAATGGGATTTATAAAGATGACTGCCTGAAGAGAACATGTAAATTTCCACAGTCATTGATGATATGGGGCTGCATGTCAGGTAAAGGCACTGGGGAGATGGCTGTCATTACATCATCAATAAATGCACAAGTTTATGTTGATATTTTGAACAATTGAAAGGATGTTTGGGGATGATGAAATCATTTTTCAAGATGATAATGCATCTTGCCATAGAGCAAAAACTGTGAAAACATTCCTTGCAAAAAGACACATAGGGTCAATGTCATGGCATAGGGTCAATGTCAACGAGCAGATGTGATTTGATGCAGGTGTTCAATTCAATTCAATTCAATTTTTTTTTTATATAGCGCCAAATCACAACAAACAGTTGCCCCAAGGCGCTTTATATTGTAAGGCAAGGCCATACAATAATGATGTAAAACCCCAACGGTCAAAACGACCCCCTGTGAGCAAGCACTTGGCTACAGTGGGAAGGAAAAACTCCCTTTTAACAGGAAGAAACCTCCAGCAGAACCAGGCTCAGGGAGGGGCAGTCTTCTGCTGGGACTGGTTGGGGCTGAGGGAGAGAACCAGGAAAAAGACATGCTGTGGAGGGGAGCAGAGATCGATCACTAATGATTAAATGCAGAGTGGTGCATACAGAGCAAAAAGAGAAAGAAACAGTGCATCATGGGAACCCCCCAGCAGTCTACGTCTATAGCAGCATAACTAAGGGATGGTTCAGGGTCACCTGATCCAGCCCTAACTATAAGCTTTAGCAAAAAGGAAAGTTTTAAGCCTAATCTTAAAAGTAGAGAGGGTGTCTGTCTCCCTGATCTGAATTGGGAGCTGGTTCCACAGGAGAGGAGCCTGAAAGCTGAAGGCTCTGCCTCCCATTCTACTCTTACAAACCCTAGGAACTACAAGTAAGCCTGCAGTCTGAGAGCGAAGCGCTCTATTGGGGTGATATGGTACTACGAGGTCCCTAAGATAAGATGGGACCTGATTATTCAAAACCTTATAAGTAAGAAGAAGAATTTTAAATTCTATTCTAGAATTAACAGGAAGCCAATGAAGAGAGGCCAATATGGGTCAGATATGCTCTCTCCTTCTAGTCCCCGTCAGCACTCTAGCTGCAGCATTTTGAATTAACTGAAGGCTTTTTAGGGAACTTTTAGGACAACCTGATAATAATGAATTACAATAGTCCAGCCTAGAGGAAATAAATGCATGAATTAGTTTTTCAGCATCACTCTGAGACAAGACCTTTCTGATTTTAGAGATATTGCGTAAATGCAAAAAAGCAGTCCTACATATTTGTTTAATATGCGCTTTGAATGACATATCCTGATCAAAAATGACTCCAAGATTTCTCACAGTATTACTAGAGGTCAGGGTAATGCCATCCAGAGTAAGGATCTGGTTAGACACCATGTTTCTAAGATTTGTGGGGCCAAGTACAATAACTTCAGTTTTATCTGAGTTTAAAAGCAGGAAATTAGAGGTCATCCATGTCTTTATGTCTGTAAGACAATCCTGCAGTTTAGCTAATTGGTGTGTGTCGTCTGGCTTCATGGATAGATAAAGCTGGGTATCATCTGCGTAACAATGAAAATTTAAGCAATACCGTCTAATAATACTGCCTAAGGGAAGCATATATAAAGTGAATAAAATTGGTCCTAGCACAGAACCTTGTGGAACTCCATAATTAACTTTAGTCTGTGAAGAAGATTCCCCATTTACATGAACAAATTGTAATCTATTAGACAAATATGATTCAAACCACCGCAGCGCAGTGCCTTTAATACCTATGGCATGCTCTAATCTCTGTAATAAAATTTTATGGTCAACAGTATCAAAAGCAGCACTGAGGTCTAACAGAACAAGCACAGAGATGAGTCCACTGTCCGAGGCCATAAGAAGATCATTTGTAACCTTCACTAATGCTGTTTCTGTACTATGATGAATTCTAAAACCTGACTGAAACTCTTCAAATAGACCATTCCTCTGCAGATGATCAGTTAGCTGTTTTACAACTACCCTTTCAAGAATTTTTGAGAGAAAAGGAAGGTTGGAGATTGGCCTATAATTAGCTAAGATAGCTGGGTCAAGTGATGGCTTTTTAAGTAATGGTTTAATTACTGCCACCTTAAAAGCCTGTGGTACATAGCCAACTAACAAAGATAGATTGATCATATTTAAGATCGAAGCATTAAATAATGGTAGGGCTTCCTTGAGCAGCCTGGTAGGAATGGGGTCTAATAAACATGTTGATGGTTTGGATGAAGTAACTAATGAAAATAACTCAGACAGAACAATCGGAGAGAAAGAGTCTAACCAAATACCGGCATCACTGAAAGCAGCCAAAGATAACGATACGTCTTTGGGATGGTTATGAGTAATTTTTTCTCTAATAGTTAAAATTTTGTTAGCAAAGAAAGTCATGAACTCATTACTAGTTAAAGTTAATGGAATACTCAGCTCAATAGAGCTCTGACTCTTTGTCAGGCTGGCTACAGTGCTGAAAAGAAACCTGGGGTTGTTCTTATTTTCTTCAATTAGTGATGAGTAGAAAGATGTCCTAGCTTTACGGAGGGCTTTTTTATAGAGCAACAGACTCTTTTTCCAGGCTAAGTGAAGATCTTCTAAATTAGTGAGACGCCATTTCCTCTCCAACTTACGGGTTATCTGCTTTAAGCTACGAGTTTGAGAGTTATACCATGGAGTCAGACACTTCTGATTTAAAGCTCTCTTTTTCAGAGGAGCTACAGCATCCAAAGCTGTCTTCAATGAGGATGTAAAACTATTGACGAGATACTCTATCTCCCTTACAGAGTTTAGGTAGCTACTCTGCACTGTGTTGTTATATGGCATTAGAGAACATAAAGAAGGAATCATATCCTTAAACCTAGTTACAGTGCTTTCTGAAAGACTTCTAGTGTAATGAAACTTATTCCCTACTGCTGGGTAGTCCATCAGAGTAAATGTAAATGTTATTAAGAAATGATCAGACAGAAGGGAGTTTTCAGGGAATACTGTTAAGTCTTCTATTTCCATACCATAAGTCAGAACAAGATCTAAGATATGATTAAAGTGGTGGGTGGACTCATTTACTTTTTGAGCAAAGCCAATAGAGTCTAATAATAGATTAAATGCAGTGTTAAGGCTGTCATTCTCAGCATCTGTGTGGATGTTAAAATCGCCCACTATAATTATCTTATCTGAGCTAAGCACTAAGTCAGACAAAAGGTCTGAAAATTCACAGAGAAACTCACAGTAACGACCAGGTGGACGATAGATAATAACAAATAAAACTGGTTTTTGGGACTTCCAATTTGGATGGACAAGACTAAGAGACAAGCTTTCAAATGAATTAAAGCTCTGTCTGGGTTTTTGATTAATTAATAAGCTGGAATGGAAGATTGCTGCTAATCCTCCGCCCCGGCCCGTGCTACGAGCATTCTGACAGTTAGTGTGACTCGGGGGTGTTGACTCATTTAAACTAACATATTCATCCTGCTGTAACCAGGTTTCTGTAAGGCAGAATAAATCAATATGTTGATCAATTATTATATCATTTACCAACAGGGACTTAGAAGAGAGAGACCTAATGTTTAATAGACCACATTTAACTGTTTTAGTCTGTGGTGCAGTTGAAGGTGCTATATTATTTTTTCTTTTTGAATTTTATGCTTAAATAGATTTTTGCTGGTTATTGGTAGTCTGGGAGCAGACACCGTCTCTACGGGGATGGGGTAATGAGGGGATGGCAGGGGGAGAGAAGCTGCAGAGAGGTGTGTAAGACTACAACTCTGCTTCCTGGTCCCAACCCTGGATAGTCACGGTTTGGAGGATTTAAGAAAATTAGCCAGATTTCTAGAAATGAGAGCTGCTCCATCCAAAGTGGGATGGATGCCGTCTCTCCTAACAAGACCAGGTTTTCCCCAGAAGCTTTGCCAATTATCTATGAAGCCCACCTCATTTTTTGGACACCACTCAGACAGCCAGCAATTCAAGGAGAACATGCGGCTAAACATGTCACTCCCGGTCTGATTGGGGAGGGGCCCAGAGAAAACTACAGAGTCCGACATTGTTTTTGCAAAGTTACACACCGATTTAATGTTAATTTTAGTGACCTCCGATTGGCGTAACCGGGTGTCATTACTGCCGACGTGAATTACAATCTTACCAAATTTACGCTTAGCCTTAACCAGCAGTTTCAAATTTCCTTCAATGTCGCCTGCTCTGGCCCCCGGAAGACAATTGACTATGGTTGCTGGTGTCGCTAACTTCACATTTCTCAAAACAGAGTCGCCAATAACCAGAGTTTGATCCTCGGCGGGTGTGTCGTCGAGTGGGGAAAAACGGTTAGAGATGTGAACGGGTTGGCGGTGTACACGGGGCTTCTGTTTAGGGCTACGCTTCCTCCTCACAGTCACCCAGTCAGCCTGCTTTCCCGGCTGCTCGGGATCTGCCAGGGGGGAACTAACGGCGGCTAAGCTACCTTGGTCCGCACCGACTACAGGGGCCTGGCTAGCTGTAGAATTTTCCACGGTGCGGAGCCGAGTCTCCAATTCGCCCAGCCTGGCCTCCAAAGCTACGAATAAGCTACACTTATTACAAGTACCATTACTGCTAAAGGAGGCCGAGGAATAACTAAACATTTCACACCCAGAGCAGAAAAGTGCGGGAGAGACAGGAGAAGCCGCCATGCTAAATCGGCTAAGAGCTAGTAGCTACGCTAAGCTAGCGGATTCCTAAAAACACGCAAAGTGAATAATGTGTAAATAATTTAGAGGTGATTCAGCAGAAGGAGTGCTTTAGTTAAGGCACGTAAAGATTACACTGGGAAACAAATCGTAATCTAGATAACTAGATCAATCTAACTGCGCAGATTAAACAGCTAACAGATACAGAAAAACACCGCTGTGCTCCGGAACAGGAAGTGATACAATACCGCAGTGAGAGCCAACCACCAGTAGAGGCAAGCAAGCCAAGTTAGTTAGTGTTAGTTTTGGGGATGAAAATTTACAGGGTGACTCCATAATTTATTCCTCAGAATTGAGTGATTCCATATTTTTTTCCTCTGCTTGGTCTAAAAAAAGTAACCGTTACTGACTGCCACAATCTTTTTTTCTTGATTTCTTATAGTGTTTCTTAAAGCCAGAAAGTAGCCATTTGAAATGACTTTAGTTTTGTGTCATGTCTGTGATCTGCTTTTTTTCTACAAAATTAAACAACTGAATGAACATCCTCCGAGGCCGGTGATTGCATAATTTTTGCCAGGGGTTATAGATCGCAAACTGTGCTGTGCTGCGCAAGCAGTGAATACACAAGTTGGAACTGGCTTTGATTCCTTGTTTATCAGTTACTGCCAGTGGTGGACACAGATAACCAAAAAATTAACTTCGATAACAGATAATCAGATAACTGAAAAGTTATATTTGATAAAGATAAAACGATAAACCACCCAAAAATGTATCGGAAATTACAGATAATCGATAACTGATAAATTCCAGTATTATTGAAATTGACTTTTAACATGATTGCTTTTGAAAGCATCAAAAGACCGAGCCAGTATTTCCATGTTTGACCATGCTGCCCCCTGTAGAAAGGTACACAGAAAAATCCTGAGAGCGTCCAGAAAACCAGCTCTCTACTAATCATAATGCTTCGGTCAGGCGGAGGTGTTGAAAAATAAAGTCATACTAACTTATGGTTTTGTGAAAATACTGATAGAGTAACTCCATTAATGTCAATTCTGTCATTTGTACAAAGTTAAAATATAACATATATCTTTTAATGTTGAAAAATGCACTAATTCTGAGGTTTTGTAACAAACACAGACTGTAAAGCATTCTGGGTAAAAGTGCCTCTGCTAAACACTGATTGGTTCAGTCATTCATTATGTAAACCAACACGTTAATGTGACGTGTGTCGTGTGTTGGTTTAAAGATAAATGTGCTTTTGTAAAATATTCCATTTTTATTTGTAAAAACAGGCATTTTTACGGAGCCCTGGAAGTGTCATCACAAAATGTTTTGCATGTGGAGAGAATGTTTGATGATGTGCACACGTTTTATGATGTTGTAAAACGTGCACTCAATATTAGTAAGTAAGTAAGTAAATTTATTTATATAGTGCCTTTGACAGACATAAGTCACAAAGCACTTCACAGGTTAAAATCAATCAATCAATCAATTTTATTTATTGGTGACAGTGGGAAGGAAAAACTCCCTTTTAACAGGAAGAAACCTCCAGCAGAACCAGGCTCAGGGAGGGGCAGTCTTCTGCTGGGACTGGTTGGGGCTGAGGGAGAGAACCAGGAAAAAGACATGCTGTGGAGGGGAGCAGAGATCAATCACTAATGATTAAATGTAAAGTGGTGCATACAGAGCAAAAAGAGAAAGAAACACTCAGTGCATCATGGGAACACCCAGCAGGCTAAGTCTATAGCAGCATAACTAAGGGATGGTTCAGGGTCACCTGATCCAGCCCTAACTATAAGCTTTAGCAAAAAGGAAAGTTTTAAGCCTAATCTTAAAAGTAGAGAGGGTGTCTGTCTCCCTGATCTGAATTGGGAGCTGGTTCCACAGGAGAGGAGCCTGAAAGCTGAAGGCTCTGCCTCCCATTCTACTCTTACAAACCCTAGGAACTACAAGTAAGCCTGCAGTCTGAGAGCAAAGCGCTCTATTGGGGTGATATGGTACTATGAGGTCCCTAAGATAAGATGGGACCTGATTATTCAAAACCTTATAAGTAAGAAGAAGAATTTTAAATTCTATTCTAGAATTAACAGGAAGCCAATGAAGAGAGGCCAATATGGGTGAAATATGCTCTCTCCTTATAGTCCCTGTCAGTACTCTAGCTGCAGCATTTTGAATTAACTGAAGGCTTTTCAGGGAACTTTTAGGACACCCTGATAATAATGAATTACAATAGTCCAGCCTAGAGGAAATAAATGCATGAATTAGTTTTTCAGCATCACTCTGAGACAAGACCTTTCTAATTTTAGAGATACTGCGCAAATGCAAAAAAGCAGTCCTACATATTTGTTTAATATGCACATTGAATGACATATCCTGATCAAAAATGACTCCAAGATTTCCCACAGTATTACTAGAGGTCAGGGTAATGCCATCCAGAGTAAGGATCTGGTTAGACACCATGTTTCTAAGATTTGTGGGGCCAAGTACAATAACTTCAGTTTTATCTGAGTTTAAAAGCAAGAAATTAGAGGTCATCCATGTCTTTATGTCTGTAAGACAATCCTGCAGTTTAGCTAATTGGTGTGTGTCCTCTGGCTTCATGGATAGATAAAGCTGGGTATCATCTGCGTAACAATGAAAATTTAAGCAATGCCGTCTAATAATACTGCCTAAGGGAAGCATGTATAAAGTGAATAAAATTGGTCCTACCACAGAACCTTGTGGAACTCCATAATTAACCTTAGTCTGTGAAGAAGATTCCCCATTTACATGAACAAATTGTAATGTATTAGATAAATATGATTCAAACCACTGCAGCGCAGTGCATTTAATACCTATGGCATGCTCTAATCTCTGTAATAAAATTTTATGGTCAACAGTATCAAAAGCAGCACTGAGGTCTAACAGAACAAGCACAGAGATGAGTCCACTGTCTGAGGCCATAAGAAGATCATTTGTAACCTTCACTAATGCTGTTTCTGTACTATGATGAATTCTAAAACCTGACTGAAACTCTTCAAATGCAATAATAAATAATAAAACCATAGATAAAACAAAGGACAAAGTTAACAATTGGTCAGTTCTGAAAAGCCTTATCTTGACACATAAATGTTGGCTTTACACTGTGCGTGTTTTGGCCATTTTTCAGATGATTTTTCATTCGTGCGAGAATTTTTTGGGCCGAGTTTCAGGTTAATCGCGCGTCCTGCATCGTGTAGTGGAGTAACAAGCTTTCACATCTCACAACCACCTCTTGCTGCTGAAGAGCTACAAAGCATCCAACCGCAGAGCTGTCTTGTAATGTTTTTTTGGTTGTTTTTTTGTTTTTAAACTTAATTCGTAAAAAAAAAAAAAAAAAAAAAAAAAAAGCCATTTGCAAAGCCAAAAAGTTGATTTAACCACCGTCTGATATAATCGGGTCAAAATAAATAGAACACTGCCATCTATTGGTGCCCAGACGCTTAGTACTTGGGGCGAATACTGCCATGAACACTACTGGCCAGTAGATGGCAGCAGCGGCCTTGAAAACTTTCCAAACAAAATTCCAGATAATCCGTCTGCTACATTTAAGATGCGTGGAATTTAAACGCAAATACAATAACGTCTATAAACCCAGAGAATATATTCACGAGCGTTTTAGGCACTAGAGTTTAATGCTGTTGTCCGTGGAGCCTGAACAGAGTGTCTGAAATGCATTTGTCCTGTCGTGAACGTCTGAGATTACCCTATGCTACCCATAATGCATTGCTGCCGGGCACAGCATGTGCTCACAAAACCTTAAAAATTAGCACATTACTTTAAAACAAAAACATATATCTGATATTTTCACTTTATAAAACTTCAGACATGACAGTAATTTTAAATAACTTGTCCAAAATGTGTTGTGTGGGCCGCTGAAGAGGAGGTACTGCTGGCCCACCACCACCAGAGGGCACCCGGCCTGGAGTGCGGGCTCCAGGCACCAGAGGGCGCTGCCGCCTCACAGGAGCAGCCAGGGTGACAGCTGACGCTCATCATCTTTGACAGCTGTCACCATTCATCAGGATCAGTGTTGGTATATCAGCCAGACGACATCTCCACCTCTTTGCCGAGATATCGTTCTACCTTGAAGGTAACGTACCTCAGCTGACTGTGAGACAGTATCCTTTTGTTACTTGAGCGTTGTATTGTGAACTACTTTTCCAACGAGAGGTGGAGGTAGCTTTCCTGCCATACGGATTGCTGGGTGCAAACGCGCCCTCATTTAACTGCTTTTTGTTCCTCGCCAGCAGTACCAGATCCGACACGCGGAGGCAGTGGCCACCTGGGAGTTCGGGACTTGGCGGCTCCAGTATTCCCGGGATCTGGTGGCGGAGGAAATCGTGTGGTTCCGGTTCTGCTTTGGACAGGTGTCTCCTATCTTCGAGCCTGCCCACACGACACCTTGGTGATTTGACTCCTGTCTAGTGTTGTAATCTGTTGTATTGGCTGTGCACATTCGCAACAGTAAATTGTTGTTATTTGACCTACTCCATTGTCCGTTCATTTGCGCCCCCTGTTGTGGGTCCGTGTACCTACACTTTCACAACAGGATATCTCGGCCAGCGTCATGGATCCCGAGGGGCGTCAACCGGCTGTTGAACGGCCAATGGAAGAACAGGGCGCACAGGCGTCCGCGGGAGGGATGATCGGTGAGTTGCAGCGGATCCTCACCGCTTTCACGACTCGGTTGGATTTGATGACCGAGCAGAACGTCCTCCTGAACCGCAGGGTGGAGGCTCTCGCCGCGCAGGTGGAAGCGCGCCCTCCGGGCGCCGCTGCGGCTCTCCCTCCCGTCGACCCTGTGCGTAACAGTGACGTTCCACTGGTCGTTCAACGACCCCTCCCACCTTCCCCGGAAGCATACATAAGCCCCCCAGAGCCATACGGAGGCTGTGTGGAGACGTGCGCGGATTTCCTTATGCAGTGTTCGCTCGTCTTCGCACAGCGTCTCGTCATGTACGCGACTGATGCTAGCAAAGTAGCTTATGTGATAAATCTGCTTCATGGTGAGGCACGCGCTTGGGCTACAGCGCTCTGGGAGCAAAATTCACGGCTCCTTCAGACATATGATGGGTTTGTGAGGGAGTTCACAACAGTGTTCGATCACCCAAATAGAGGAGAGACCGCTTCGGCCGTGTTACTGTCAATGAGACAGGGGCGCCGGAGCGCAGCTGCCTATGCAGTCGACTTCCGCATCGCGGCTGCGAGGTCAGGCTGGAATAGCACTGCCCTCCGAGCCGCCGTTGTAAACGGACTGTCATTGGTTCTAAAGGAGCACCTGGTGGCTAAGGATGAACCGCGGGATTTAGATGGGCTTATCGATCTCGTCATACGATTAGACAATCGGTTGGAAGAACGCCGTTGGGAACGAGACGAAGGGCGTAGCCGGGCACGCGCCGCCCCTCTCCCTTCCGGTTCCGATCGCGTTCCGCCCTCCCCACGCTCCACGGCCCTTGCGCCTCGTGTGGTTACAGCTCCCCCTGCTGACGAAGCTATGGACACGAGCAGGGCCACATTTAGAGCACCAAGTAGACAGAGGAGGCTGGACCGCGGGGCGTGTTTTGTTTGTGGCTCGATAGAGCATCAATTGAGAGACTGCCCCGAGCGGTTAAACACCAACGCCCGCCCCTAGAGACTGGGCTAGGGGTGGGCCGAGACATTCACGTGGGACACACCCACATTGCCACTCGACTCCCAGTTACAATCCTTTATGAGGATTTAACCCTGAAGGCCCCAGCACTGGTGGACACGGGCTCTGAAGGGAATTTGCTAGACAGCAAATGGGCCAGGGAGATAGGGCTCCCTCTGGTGGCACTTACCTCGCCTGTGCAGGTGCGGGCACTAGATGGCTCCCTACTCCCTCCAATCACTCACAAGACACCACCAGTAACCCTGGTGGTGTCGGGAAATCACCGGGAGGAGATCGAGTTTTTTGTGACTCCGGCCACCTCCCGTGTGATTTTAGGGTTCCCCTGGATGTTGAAACACAATCCGCGGATCGATTGGCCGTCCGGGGTAGTGGTTCAGTGGAGCGAAACCTGCCATCGGGTATGTTTAGGTTCCTCAGTTCCTCCCGGTTCCCAGGCCAGGGAGGAGGTCAGAGCCCCGCCCAATCTAGGGACGGTGCCGGTGCAGTACCATGACCTTGCGGAGGTGTTTAGCAAGGATCTGGCGCTCACTCTTCCCCCGCACCGCCCGTATGATTGTGCCATTGATTTGGTTCCAGGCGTTGAGTTCCCGTCCAGTAGGCTGTACAACCTCTCACGACCTGAGCGCGAATCAATGGAGACCTACATCCGGGACTCTTTGGCTGCCGGGTTGATCCGGAATTCCACCTCCCCGATGGGTGTGAGTTTCTTTTTTGTGGGGAAAAAGGATGGCGGACTACGTCCATGCATCGATTACAGGGGGCTGAACGAAATCACGGTTCGTAACCAATACCCCTTACCCTTGTTGGATTCTGTGTTCACGCCCCTGCATGGAGCCAAGATATTCACCAAGCTTGATCTTAGGAATGCGTATCACCTGGTTCGGATCCGGAAGGGAGACGAGTGGAAGACGGCATTTAACACCCCGTTAGGTCACTTTGAGTACCTGGTCATGCCGTTCGGTCTTACAAACGCTCCCGCGACATTCCAAGCATTAGTTAATGACGTCTTGCGGGACTTCCTGCACCGATTCGTCTTCGTATATCTGGACGATATACTCATCTTTTCTCCGGATCCTGAGACTCATGTCCGGCATGTACGTCAGGTCCTGCAGCGGTTGTTGGAGAACCGGCTGTTTGTGAAGGGCGAGAAGTGCGAGTTTCACCGCACTTCTTTGTCCTTCCTGGGGTTTATCATTTCCCCTAACTCCGTCGCTCCTGATCCGGCCAAGGTTGCGGCGGTGAGAGACTGGCCCCAACCCACTACCTGTAGGAAGCTGCAACAGTTCCTCAGCTTTGCTAATTTCTACAGGAGGTTTATCAAGGGCTATAGTCAGGTAGCTAGCCCCCTGACAGCCCTGACCTCACCAAAAGTCCCCTTCACCTGGTCGGATCGTTGCGATGCCGCGTTCAAGGAGTTGAAACGGCGCTTCTCGTCTGCACCTGTTCTGGTGCAGCCCGATCCTAGTCGCCAGTTGGTGGTTGAAGTGGACGCCTCGGACTCAGGGATAGGAGCTGTGCTCTCCCAGAGCGGGAAGACCGATAAGGTCCTTCACCCGTGTGCCTATTTTTCCCGCAGGTTGACCCCGGCCGAACGGAACTATGACCTCGGCAATCGAGAGCTCCTTGCGGTGAAAGAGGCCCTTGAAGAGTGGAGACATCTGTTGGAGGGAACGTCCGTGCCATTCACGGTTTTCACTGACCACCGGAACTGGAGTATATCAGGACCGCCAAGCGGCTGAACCCCAGGCAAGCCCGCTGGTCACTGTTCTTCGGCCGTTTTGACTTCCGGATCACCTACCGTCCCGGGACCAAAAACCAGAGATCGGATGCCTTGTCCCAGGTACATGAAGACGAAGTCAAAACGGAGTTGTCGGATCCACCGGAACCCATCATCCCGGAGTCTACTATCGTGGCCACCCTCACCTGGGACGTAGAGAGAACCGTCCGGGAGGCCCTGGCACGAAGCCCGGACCCCGGAACCGGGCCGAAGAATAGACTTTACGTCCCACCAGAAGCTAGGGCTGCAGTCCTGGACTTCTGTCATGGCTCTAAGCTCTCCTGTCATCCAGGGGTGCGAAGAACCGTGGCAGTTGTCCGGCAGCGCTTCTGGTGGGCGTCCCTGGAGGCCGACGTCCGGGATTATATCCAGGCCTGTACCACCTGCGCCAGGGGCAAGGCCGACCATCGCAAGGTTTCGGGATTGCTACAGCCGCTGCCCGTGCCTCATCGCCCCTGGTCTCACATCGGCCTGGATTTTGTCACGGGCCTCCCGCCGTCCCAGGGCAACACCGTCATCCTCACGATAGTGGACCGATTCTCCAAGGCGGCCCACTTCGTGGCCCTTCCGAAGCTCCCAACGGCCCAGGAGACAGCGGACCTCCTGGTCCACCACGTCGTCCGCTGCATGGGATCCCAACAGACATCGTCTCCGATCGCGGTCCCCAGTTCTCCTCGCACGTCTGGAGGAGCTTCTGCCAGGAACTGGGGCCACGGTCAGTCTCTCATCCGGGTATCATCCCCAAACCAACGGGCAAGCAGAACGGGCCAACCAAGAGATGGAGCAGACCCTGCGTTGCGTGACAGCCGCGCACCCGGCGGCCTGGAGTACCCATCTGGCCTGGATCGAGTATGCCCACAACAGCCAAGTGTCGTCAGCCACCGGCCTCTCCCCTTTTGAGGTGTGTCTAGGGTATCAGCCCCCGTTGTTTCCGGTGGTTGAGGGAGAGGTCGGTATGCCCTCGGTCCAGGCCCACCTGCGGAAGTGCCGTCGGGTGTGGCGAGCCGCCCGTTCTGCTTTGCTGAAGGCCCGGATGAGGACAAAGGCCCATGCAGACCGTCGGCGGACCCCGGCCCCTACGTATCGTCCAGGGCAGGAAGTGTGGTTGTCAACCAAGGACATTCCACTCCAAGTGGCCTCCCCGAAACTACAGGAATGATACATAGGTCCCTTTAAAATCCTCAAGGTCATCAGTCCCGCCGCAGTGAGGCTTCAGCTTCCGGCCTCACTGCGGATCCATCCCGTGTTTCACGTGTCAAGGATCAAGCCCCATCACACCTCACCCCTCTGTACTCCGGGTCCGGCACCACCTCCTGCCCGGATCATCGATGGCGAGCTGGCTTGGACTGTGCGCCGGCTCTTGGATGTCCGCAGGATGGGCCGGGGCTTCCAGTATTTGGTGGACTGGGAGGGGTACGGACCTGAAGAACGCTCCTGGGTGAAGAGGAGCTTCATCCTGGACCCGGCCCTCCTGGCCGATTTCTACCGCCGCCACCCGGACAAGCCTGGTCGGGCGCCAGGAGACGCCCGTTGAGGGGGGGGGTCCTGTTGTGTGGGCCGCTGAAGAGGAGGTACTGCTGGCCCACCACCACCAGAGGGCACCCGGCCTGGAGTGCGGGCTCCAGGCACCAGAGGGCGCTGCCGCCTCACAGGAGCAGCCAGGGTGACAGCTGATGCTCATCATCTTTGACAGCTGTCACCATTCATCAGGATCAGTGTTGGTATATCAGCCAGACGACATCTCCACCTTTTTGCCGAGATATCATTCTACCTTGAAGGTAACGTACCTCAGCTGACTGTGAGACAGTATCCTTTTGTTACTTGAGCGTTGTATTGTGAACTACTTTTCCAACGAGAGGTGGAGGTAGCTTTCCTGCCATACGGATTGCTGGGTGCAAACGCGCCCTCATTTAACTGCTTTTTGTTCCTCGCCAGCAGTACCAGATCCGACACGCGGAGGCAGTGGCCACCTGGGAGTTTGGGACTTGGCGGCTCCAGTATTCCCGGGGTCTGGTGGCGGAGGAAATCGTGTGGTTCCGGTTCTGCTTTGGACAGGTGTCTCCTATCTTCGAGCCTGCCCACACGACACCTTGGTGATTTGACTCCTGTCTAGTACTGTAATCTGTTGTATTGGCTGTGCACATTCGCAACAGTAAATTGTTGTTATTTGACCTACTCCATTGTCCGTTCATTTACGCCCCCTGTTGTGGGTCTGTGTACCTACACTTTCACAACAAAATGAGTAGGTTAAAATTTGAACCATAAGTTAAAAATGTATGCCTCTGGATGACTTGGGTGATATTGCGGTTATATCAGTATGGTGTTAAAGGAAATTTTTTTTGGGGGGGGGGGGGCTCACCAGTTCTCCTTTCCCTACAGAGGATAGAATAGTTTTTTTCTGAAAACAACCTTCTTCTGTTTGTAGAGGGTAGAACAATATACCTACTAGGAAACTTTAAACAGGTAGGTCTCAACTGCTTTTAAGTTAAAAAATGTTTTTCACTGTTCAGCTTGGTTTATTACATTATCGGTCTAAAAGTTATCGGTCAGCAATTTATCGGAAGATAATTAGCCCGATGATGGTTTTTAAAGTTATCTAAAAAGATAATCCGATAATGAAAACATTATCTTCGATAATTATCTGTTTTCGGATTATCGGAAGTGTGCCCACCACTGGTTACTGCGGCTTGAATACTCAAAGTTCTATTTGAAAATTAGGTAGATTTTGTGTGCTAATGACACCAAAAGCTATAATACAGGTACAACTATTCATTCTAGGCCTCCTACTGGCTCCTGTTGGCTCCCAGCAGCTCTTGTGGGTGTTTAGCTTGGTTGCTTCCTCCCTCCCATAGCAATCACCCTCATACTACATTTTTCTACAAAACCCCATAAACGACATCACCTAATTGATTTGTGTTAAATTGTGGAGTGTCCCAGCACTGTTATTTCAAACTTAGACAAAAGTTTCATATTTGGTGTGAAACTAAAGGTAAGGCTCTATAGAACAACTTTGGTTTGAGTGTCAAGCTCTCCTGTCAAAATTATTTTGATATTTTTATATTTCATTATATTTTTGTTTATTTTATGAAATATTTCAGTATAATTATTTTTCATATTTCATATAGCACAAAATAAAGAAAACCTATTGGAAATTTACAAATTACGTATTAATTGTTTTAAATAATTGTTCTTATTAAAATAATACATATTTGTTACAACGTACCATTTATTTTAATGAATGTGACCTATCATCTTATTCCCTTCTGTGTAGGTTACGAGTAATCGGGACACTTTGCACCCTCTGATTGTGACTGGGTGGAAATTTCCAACATGGGGCAGAAGATGATGTTCATATACTAACTACAAATTTTGCAATTTTTACTATCTGGATATTGACATAATCTTGGATATTGAAGAAATATCTGTAAATATGATTTACTGAATAATTTACAAATAAAAACGTGCAGTAATTATTTTAATGTGGTTTATGACAGAATTCAAATATATGAATATTTCACTACAGTTCATAAAGAATTACCTAAAAATCCATTTCATCTCATCTCATCTTCAACCGCTTATCCGGTATCAGGTCATTGGGGCAACAGCTCCCAGGTCAGTGTGGACATATTATGTCTCGACCTAGTCCTGGGTTTTCCCCAGGGTCTCCTCCCAGATGGACGTGCCTGAAACACCTCCCCAGGGAGCATCCTTACCACATACCCAAACCATCTTAGCTGGCTCCATTCAATACGAAGGAGCAACAGCTTTACTCTGACCTCCCCACGGATGACTGAGCTTCTCACCCTATCTCAAAGGGAAACACCAGCTACCCTCCTAAGGAAGCCCATTTCGGCCACAAGCTAGTGCTATGGGTCATGACCCAACCCTCATGACCATAGGTGAGAATAGGAACAAAGATTGACGAGTAGATCGAGAGCTTCGCCTTTTGGCTCAGCTCCCTTTTCATCACAACAGTACAGTAGAGTGAATGCAACACTGCCCATGCTGTGCCAATTCTCCGGCCAATCTCATTTTCCATTGTTCCCTCACTTGTGAACAAGACCATGAGGTACTTGAACTCCTTCACTTGGGGCAAGACCGCATTCCCTACCCGGAGTAGACAATCCATCGGTTTCCTGCTGAGAATCACGGCCTCAGGTTTAGAGGTGCTGATCCCAGCCGCTTCACACTCGACTGCGAAACAATCTAGTGAGTGTTGGAGGTCACAGGCCGATGAAGCCAACAGGACCACATCATCTGCAAAAAGCAGTGATAAGACACTGAGCCCACCAAACTGAAAATCCTCCTCCCCCCAACTATGCCTCAATATCATGTTCATGGATATCACAAACAGGATTGGTGACCAGCCCTGGCGGAGGCCAACCCCCCACGGAAACGACTCTGACTTATTGCCGAGCACCAGAACACAGTTTTCGCTTTGTGAGTACAGAGATTGGATGGCCACGAGAATGGACCCCCTTACTCCATACTCCCACAGTATCTCCCGGGGTACCCGATCATACACCTTCTCCGAGTCCACAAAACACATGTAGACTGGATGGGCATACTCACAGGCCCCCTCCAGGATCCTTGTGAGAGTGAAGAGCTGGTTGGTTGTTCCACGACCAGGATGGAACCCACATTGTTCCTCTTCAATCAGAGGTTCAACTATCGACCAAACCCTCCTTTCCAGCACCGTGGAGTAGACTTTACCAGGGAGGCTGAGTAGTGTGATGCCCCTGTAGTTGGCACACACCCCCAGTTTGCCACTCCTTAGGCATTGTCCCAGACCTCCTCAGCTGAGGTCAACCGAGTCCCATCCTTACTGTAGACAGCTTGGGTGGTTCCCTGTTTCTCCTCCTGAGGTGCCTCATGGTCCACCAGAAGCACCTTGGTGCAGACAGAAAGTCCTTCTCCATGGTTGCTCAAAATTCCTCCCACACCCATTGTTTTGCTTCCCCCACAACAGAGGCCGCTGCCTTTCGGGCCTGTCGGTACCTTGCAACTGCCTTCAGAGTCCTCTCAGATAACATATCCCAGAAAGACTCGTTCAGTTGGACGGCTTCCCTGACCACCGGTGTCCACTACAATGTTCGAGGGTTGCCGCCCCTTGAGGCACCTAAAACCTTCAGGCCACAGCTCCTCACTGCAGCTTCAGCAATGGAAGCTTTGAACATTGCCTATTCTGGTTCAATGCCCCTAACCTCCACAAGGATGCTAGAAAAGCTCTGCCGGAGGTGTGAGTTGAAGATCTGTCGGACAGTGGGCTCCTCTAGATGTTCCCAGTTCACCCGCACTATCCGTTTGGGCATACCAGGTCTGTCCAAAGTCCTCCTCCACCCTCTGATCCAACTCACCACCAGATGGTGATCAGTTGACAGCTCTGCCCCTCTCTTCACCCAAGTGTCCAGAACATGTGGCCTCAGATCAGATGATACCAGACCAGAATGCTGCTGCCAGATTTTTGACATGAAGCAGATTTGAACATATCACACCCATTTTGGCATGATAAGGTGCAGGCCTGGCTGAGTTATATTACGAATCATCATGTACGAATTATCATGTATGAATAATGACTTTTTTCTTACACATATCAAAATCACAGCTTTCTTAAGGCAGCCATTAAAAAAGTAAGAAATGTTAGAGGTTGAGAATCATACCAAAATTGTTCTGTGCTGTATTTCTTACAAACTGACACCAAAAGTGAAACTTTTGCATCAATTTGAACTAAAAAATAAAAGAAAATATTCTATTTCTACTCCAAGCAGTTAATTCCATTTCCACTGATCCAGCCTGTGTTGTTCATCTGCTCATTTGTTTGTAAAGGCCCCCTGACACGAGAATGACTTTTCCTCACGCACTAGCACGACCTGTGCCATGCTGGAGAGTAACTCGGCTAACTCGTGCAATAGTGCACAGAGAATTTTGAAATGTTCAAAAAATCTTTCACACCTAAATGTTGCAAAGTTAAATCTGTCATAAAGATACTTTAACAGCTGCATACAAGAAGGAAAGAACACACAACTGTTTTTCTCTGTGATTCAGGAAGCGATTAGAGCTGTTTTCAACTGACAACTTGCAGAGAAAATGATTATTCTGCTGTGAAATAATTATTTTATATACACAGCGTCCAGTGTAGAGCATGTGGTGGAAAAAAGGAAGGAGTCCAGCTGGGATCACAGCGGGTGGGATCGTCACGACAACGTGTGTGGCTCAAAGTCATGTTCGTGTCAGTGGGCCTTCAGCTTCAGAGAGTCAGACTCAGGCGTGCTGCTGATGAAACACTTACACTGAACTTGCTAAATAAAATCACACATGCTTTTAATATATAAATGATTTACCGCCCCCTGGTGGAATGGTGTGTGAGCCCAGAATGGAAATATCAACATCCATTTTTCAGTGTTGTCAGCTGATAGCAACAGTTTCTCCAAAAATATTAACGTTCTGTTTTGACAGCGTTCATGCAAAAATACACAAACATACCAAATGGAAAATGTCAGCTCTCCACAGTTTCTCTGTTACTGAATCCATGCACACACACACACACACACACATACACACAAGCACACACAAGTAAAAACATTCATTATTTGTTTTATATAACAGCTAAAATAGATCCTTGTCATTTGATATTTTATTAATTTATAAACAGAAAAGGGACTTAGATTGTGGTGTTCCACTGTGACGTATAGTCCAGTGATACTGTGCACTGACTTCAGACTTCCATAAAAAAAAGACTTTGTGTTGTTCTTCAGTGAAACCAAAAATTGCACCAGCGTTTCATGTGAACAGCTCTTCATGCATCCAGACGGCTTACAGCGGAGTGGATTTTGTGTGTGTGTGTGTGTGTGTGTGTGTGTGAATTAGCAGCGTCATTTAGCTCAGTCAAATTATGTCTCGGGAGAGTCGTCCTCCGCATGCGTGCGCACACACACAACCTGATCGCACTTGTGTGTGTGTGTACTACTAAAAAAATACTGTGTACGTCCTCCAAACATTACCTCCACCAACGGAGGAGGAGGAGGTAACATTTGTTTGTTTGTTTGTTTGTCTCCTTGTGAACAGCCTGGAACCCACAATTTTTCATATATTGTCATGAAAGTTTTATTGAAGATTTATATCTTGACAGGCAAGAACAGATAAAATTTTCAAGATCACAGGCCAAAGGTCAAAGCCAGGAAAAGTCTTGGAAAAATTTCTATCTTTAACACTGAACAAATTTTCAAAAGTTCATATTCATAATTCAAATTCATAACTTTGTGGACATTTGAATATAATATTGAAAAGCCCGTTTAATGTACATTTTTGCATTATGTCTCAATCAAAAGTGTCTCAGTCACTCTCATTTTTCTGTTCTGGATTTACTTACACCAACAAAATTGGATGGAGGTTCCAATTTTATGCCTGTTTGTCGTCCTTGTTCTTGTATTTATTGTAGGAACATGACTGGTCGTATTGGAGCAGGACGTGGGGTCGCTTCCTATCTCATATTACAGAAACTTGAGATTGTCATTTTGAAAGACAGCAAATGAAAACTTGATTCAGTCAAACTGAAAAAGAAAAAAATTACAGACTTTTCTTTCTACTTTAAAATTTTCTGATTAACTTGTAGTATCGGCAGACTTAAAAGTTCAGGCAGAAAACCCACAACAAACACACGCACGGGGCGCGGAGAGCAGCCGTGCGTGCCGACAACTTCTGTGACACACAGACAGTTTGAATTCGGAGCATGTTGAAGGCGTCTGATAGGCAACAAAATAAACTCATTCACGCTGCACGAGAACATCAAAGATGATTGTTTTATGAAAGGTTGATGATGTCATACATCATTTCAGCAACAGCAAAATGTAATTAGACTTCCTGCTTCGCCAACACGCTCATTTATAAAAGGCACCAGGGCTCATCAAAGTCTCCTTATTACTACGGCCCCTCCTCAAGTGTAGGGCGGCAGAGAGAGAGAGAGAGAGAGAGTGTATTTTATCTGTGTCTGTCTGTCTGTCTGTCCACACACATAAACACTACGGCTCCAACTGACTTCAAAGGGCGACTGTCAGCCAGCTCCTGAAGCGTCGTACCGTCGACTTGTGTATCAAATCCACATCAAATGATCTGTCTGCACTCAGGGCAGGAACACTGCACATGTTTCTGGAGGTGTCAGCTGCTGCCATATTTCACACACTATTTAACACCATCATCTGGAAAAAGAACTGATCATCAGGGACAATGTTCCGCTCTCCTCATATCCTTTTGTTGTTTTTTATTCACGTGCATTTAAAATAAATGTGCAAGTCTTTATGAATCAGGACAGATATTCAATTAAAGTTCAGATATTTTTGACAAATTGTCACTAGAACAAGGGTCCTATCTTTATGCATTGAAAAAAAGTCTGTTGAATTTACACAATTTAAATATGTACATCAGTTGCACATAATCAGAATCTGTCCAAATCACATGATTTTATTTGGTGTCTAATTGAAAAATGTGTAACCAGTGCACATTTTTAAGTCATGTTTCCTTTTTTCAGTGTTGGACACAAATAAGTGGAACAGGTGGGTGCAGGTGGCGTGTTCAAGTGCACACGTAGCTAACATCCAATTTTTTTTTTACCAGTCGACTAGTTGAAAGCCATTTATTAAGTTCATTTAACCCTTAAAAGAACAGAGCTGCCATCACTCCCTTCACTCAGTGGAGGAAGTGTGTGAACCGCGGCAGGTGACTTAGTCAGCTCAAACGAGTTGTCTGTGCCTCGTAAATGAATGCAGGTATTGTCTTCATGCTAATGCTCTTTTTTGTATTTGTGATTTTGTGCTTATAGTTGTTCAAATAAATGTCACATTTGAGTTTCACCATGAAGATTCTAAATTGGTTTAATTCATTCAATGACGCCGACTAGTTGATGAGTAATGGTACCCGACAAGTCCACTAATGATTTTCATTAGTCATCCCAACCCTAGTATTTAAAGGGTTCCTGTTATACGTAGATGTGCTGCTGTCCATCATAAGATCAACCAATCAAGGTGGCCCCTGTTTTCCCTGTAAGCTGGAAAGAGCCAAGTACACGTGCTGGAGGTTTGACTACATAAATGGATTTCTGGTGAGTTAATACATTAGCAGCAACACATTAGACATGAAATAAGACAGATTGTCACATTTCATTTTCAGGATAAAGATGTATTGGAGCAGCTGATTTGTTTGAAGTATTCATGTTCTTCAGTGGGTTTTTTGTTATGTTCATGACCAACATATGACAATGTTCATGACCACATAATTGAACAACTTCAGTTTGCAGTTGTGAGGTTTTACTGCTTTTGAAAAAACTCATCCTGAGGTGGATTATATTTACCGTATTTTCCAAAGTATAAGACATACCTGTCAAAATATGCCTGTTGAAGAGGAAAAGACATATATACAAGTCACAATGACGTATAAGTTGCACCTTTTTTTCTGTATTACCTCTGTAGGTTGGGATTTTTGTGAATTGTTGAAGTGTATTATTGCAATTTATTCTTTCATTATGGGAGTTTGTTTTGTTTTAGTGCCATGATTCCTGGAAATGCCCCATATTAATAGTTTTAATAATAATAATTATTATTAATCACAAAAGATGATGAATTTTCAGTCTATAATCACACCACAGAGGACCTCCAAACTAGTAAAATAAACAACAACAACAACAAAAAAACAACTCCAGAAAATATGGTACTCAGATTGTTTTGTCTAAATACATTTTCTGACTAAAACTAACTAAAGCAAGTCTCCCATTGTGGATTTTTTTGCCCCAATTTGCATCCAAATTCCAAAAATGATGTACACCGATGACAGCTGATTAGTGCTGGGAATGGACATGGCCCATGAGAGTATACAGAGTGGCTTGTGGAGTGCTTGCGGACATGCACTCTGTACTTTCCACACAGCTGAAATGTTAACATCTCAAAACTGTCTTCTTCTGAAGTGGGCGGTATGCTTTTCTTGGGATTTATGTTGCAGAGAAGAATCAGAAGGAGGCTTCTTCTCAGAGAATGGCAGGTATCTGCATGTCCACCATAATCTACTTTTACCACATAGATGGCATGCATGTGTATGATATTTATGCTTTTGCCAGAGTGCTGAGTGGACCTGTGCACCTCACAGAGCTGCTGTGCTAATCTCGCCATGCACAGCCACTGTACAATAGCTTTGTGCTCCAGTCAATGACATAACTCACCGTTGGTTAGAAAAAAGAAAACAATCTGCACTGTGTAGCCTGGCATCAAAATAACTGAGCACTAGCTATGTGCAAAAAGTAGCTAAGACCAAAAACAAAAATGGCAGTACAGTGGTCCCTCGCCATAACGCGGTTCACCTTTTGCGGCTCGCAGTTTTGCGGGTTTTTTTAGTGCAATTTTGCATGTTTCTTCTTCTTTTTTTTTTTTAACAGTGCATTGTGTTCAGCATCCTTATCAAGTGGGCCGGTCGTGGCACCGCGATTGCTCTTACTGTCTCTGATGTGCTTACTGAGTCTGGGGGCTCAGTAAGCACGACGTCTTGCGGAAAAATCCGCCGCGCTGCATGGTCTCGGTAACCGAAGCCACAGTGGCCACTGAGAGAGGTTTGCATCTTTTTAATGACTTGGATTCTTTGCGGGTCCCGCATCCGTCCCGCAATGGTAACACCGGAGGCGGTGAGTGAAGACAGAGCATGCGCATTGTGTTCTGCGTGTCTGTTTATAATCTTCTCGCCCAGAAGAAAAAAGAGCACCGACAACTAGCCATAACTATGGTCTTCACTCGGAAAAAGACACCTGCACCGAGGTGTCACTCAGTGGAAAAAGAGGCGACAGTGGCGTGGCTCCAGGATGAAGAGGCGCGATCAGAGGAACTGTGAAATACTGGTCAGTCACTATTAATAATTTCTTATGTGTCCAACCTCGCAGGTTGATCGTTAAAATTAAATTTGTTAGTTCTAAAAGCCATCATAATTATTTATAGGAAAACGTTCTATTTTTATTTCTCAAACAAATGGTTGGGCCTGAAAACAGGTTTTGATCTTTGGTTTCATTCTATAATACTGGTCTTATTTTTCTACTAAGGTTTGAACCACAGGAGAGAAAAGTGAGAAAATGTTAATGCCTGTTTGAGAAAAGTGTATAAAGTGTGTAGTGAGGGGTTTACAGCCTTAAAATGTCTATAATAATTGTAAAAAATAACGCTGACTACTTCGCAGATTTCACCTATTGCGGGTTATTTTTAGAATGTAACTCCCGCGATAAATCAGGGACCAGTTTATCTCACAAACGATGAGGTTTCAAAATGCTGAAAGCCTGTCTGCAAACACACTGAACATTAATCATTACTAAGCAATGCATATAAACTAAAAAGGTTTAATAGCTTGATTTTATGACTCAATGACATTTTCAGATTTGATTTCCTCAAATTTCAGTACTTTTAGCACCAGACTCTTCACTTTGCAGCTTTACATAGAAACGCTTAGGAAATAAACGATTCCATCCCACAAAGCCTTGGGATGGAATCAAAGTTGGCCTCTACTGGTGGTTGGCTCTCACTGCGGTATTGTATCACTTCCTGTTCCGGAGCACAGCGGTGTTTTTCTGTATCTGTTAGCTGTTTAATCTGCGCAGTTAGATTGATCTAGTTATCTAGATTACGATTTGTTTCACAGTGTAATCTTCACGTGCCTTAACTAAAGCACTCCCTCTGCTGAATCACCTCTAAATTATTTACACATTATTCACTTTGCATGTTTTTAGGAATCTGCTAGCTTAGCGTAGCTACTAGCTCTTAGCCGATTTAGCATGGCGGCTTCTCCTGTCTCTCCTGCACTTTTCTGCTCTGGGTGTGAAATGTTTAGTTATTCCTCGGCCTCCTTTAGCAGTAACGGTACTTGTAATAAGTGTAGCTTATTCGTAGCTTTGGAGGCCAGGCTGGGCGAATTGGAGACTCAGCTCCGCACCGTGGAAAATTCTACAGCTAGCCAGGCCCCTGTAGTCGGTGCGGACCAAGGTAGCTTAGCCGCCGTTAGTTACCCCCTGGCAGATCCCGAGCAGCCGGGAAAGCAGGCCGACTGGGTGACTGTGAGGAGGAAGCGTAGTTCTAAACAGAAGCCCCGTATACACCGCCAACCCGTTCACATCTCTAACCGTTTTTCCCCACTCTGCGACACACCCGCCGAGGATCAAACTCTGGTTATTGGCGACTCTGTTTTGCGAAATGTGAAGTTAGCGACACCAGCAACCATAGTCAATTGTCTTCCAGGGGCCAGAGCAGGCGACATTGAAGGAAATTTGAAACTGCTGGCTAAGGCTAAGCGTAAATTTGGTAAGATTGTAATTCACGTCGGCAGTAATGACACCCGGTTACGCCAATCGGAGGTCACTAAAATTAACATTAAATCGGTGTGTAACTTTGCAAAAACAATGTTGGACTCTGTAGTTTTCTCTGGGCCCCTCCCCAATCAGACCGGGAGTGACATGTTTAGCCGCATGTTCTCCTTGAATTGCTGGCTGTCTGAGTGGTGTCCAAAAAATGAGGTGGGCTTCATAGATAATTGGCAAAGCTTCTGGGGAAAACCTGGTCTTGTTAGGAGAGACGGCATCCATCCCACTTTGGATGGAGCAGCTCTCATTTCTAGAAATCTGGCCAATTTTCTTAAATCCTCCAAACCGTGACTATCCAGGGTTGGGACCAGGAAGCAGAGTTGTAGTGTTACACACCTCTCTGCAGCTTCTCTCCCCCTGCCATCCCCTCATTACCCCATCCCCGTAGAGACGGTGCCTGCTCCCAGACTACCAATAACCAGCAAAAATCTATTTAAGCATAAAAATTCAAAAAGAAAAAATAATATAGCACCTTCAACTGCACCACAGACTAAAACAGTTAAATGTGGTATATTAAACATTAGGTCTCTCTCTTCTAAGTCCCTGTTGGTAAATGATATAATAATTGATCAACATATTGATTTATTCTGCCTAACAGAAACCTGGTTACAGCAGGATGAATATGTTAGTTTAAATGAGTCAACACCCCCGAGTCACACTAACTGTCAGAATGCTCGTAGCACGGGCCAGGGCGGAGGATTAGCAGCAATCTTCCATTCCAGCTTATTAATTAATCAAAAACCCAGACAGAGCTTTAATTCATTTGAAAGCTTGACTCTTAGTCTTGTCCATCCAAATTGGAAGTCCCAAAAAGTTTTATTTATTATCTATCGTCCACCTGGTCGTTACTGTGAGTTTCTCTGTGAATTTTCAGACCTTTTGTCTGACTTAGTGCTTAGCTCAGATAAGATAATTATAGTGGGCGATTTTAACATCCACACAGATGCTGAGAATGACAGCCTCAACACTGCATTTAATCTATTATTAGACTCTATTGGCTTTGCTCAAAAAGTAAATGAGTCCACCCACCACTTTAATCATATCTTAGATCTTGTTCTGACTTATGGTATGGAAATAGAAGACTTAACAGTATTCCCTGAAAACTCCCTTCTGTCTGATCATTTCTTAATAACATTTACATTTACTCTGATGGACTACCCAGCAGTGGGGAATAAGTTTCATTACACTAGAAGTCTTTCAGAAAGCACTGTAACTAGGTTTAAGGATATGATTCCTTCTTTATGTTCTCTAATGCCATATACCAACACAGTGCAGAGTAGCTACCTAAACTCTGTAAGTGAGATAGAGTATCTCGTCAATAGTTTTACATCCTCATTGAAGACAACTTTGGATGCTGTAGCTCCTCTAAAAAAGAGAGCTTTAAATCAGAAGTGCCTGACTCCGTGGTATAACTCACAAACTCGTAGCTTAAAGCAGATAACCCGTAAGTTGGAGAGGAAATGGCGTCTCACTAATTTAGAAGATCTTCACTTAGCCTGGAAAAAGAGTCTGTTGCTCTATAAAAAAGCCCTCCGTAAAGCTAGGACATCTTTCTACTCATCACTAATTGAAGAAAATAAGAACAACCCCAGGTTTCTTTTCAGCACTGTAGCCAGCCTGACAAAGAGTCAGAGCTCTATTGAGCTGAGTATTCCATTAACTTTAACTAGTAATGACTTCATGACTTTCTTTGCTAACAAAATTTTAACTATTAGAGAAAAAATTACTCATAACCATCCCAAAGACGTATCGTTATCTTTGGCTGCTTTCAGTGATGCCGGTATTTGGTTAGACTCTTTCTCTCCGATTGTTCTGTCTGAATTATTTTCATTAGTTACTTCATCCAAACCATCAACATGTTTATTAGACCCCATTCCTACCAGGCTGCTCAAGGAAGCCCTACCTATTATTTAATGCTTCAATCTTAAATATGATCAATCTATCTTTATTAGTTGGCTATGTACCACAGGCTTTTAAGGTGGCAGTAATTAAACCATTACTTAAAAAGCCATCACTTGACCCAGCTATCTTAGCTAATTATAGGCCAATCTCCAACCTTCCTTTTCTCTCAAAAATTCTTGAAAGGGTAGTTGTAAAACAGCTAACTGATCATCTGCAGAGGAATGGTCTATTTGAAGAGTTTCAGTCAGGTTTTAGAATTCATCATAGTACAGAAACAGCATTAGTGAAGGTTACAAATGATCTTCTTATGGCCTCGGACAGTGGACTCATCTCTGTGCTTGTTCTGTTAGACCTCAGTGCTGCTTTTGATACCGTTGACCATAAAATTTTATTACAGAGATTAGAGCATGCCATAGGTATTAAAGGCACTGCGCTGCGGTGGTTTGAATCATATTTGTCTAATAGATTACAATTTGTTCATGTAAATGGGGAATCGTCTTCACAGACTAAAGTTAATTATGGACTTCCACAAGGTTCTGTGCTAGGACCAATTTTATTCACTTTATATATGCTTCCCTTAGGCAGTATTATTAGACGGTATTGCTTAAATTTTCATTGTTACGCAGATGATACCCAGCTTTATCTATCCATGAAGCCAGAGGACACACACCAATTAGCTAAACTGCAGGATTGTCTTACAGACATAAAGACATGGATGACCTCTAATTTCCTGCTTTTAAACTCAGATAAAACTGAAGTTATTGTTCTTGGCCCCACAAATCTTAGAAACATGGTGTCTAACCAGATCCTTACTCTGGATGGCATTACCCTGACCTCTAGTAATACTGTGAGAAATCTTGGAGTCATTTTTGATCAGGATATGTCATTCAAAGCGCATATTAAACAAATATGTAGGACTGCTTTTTTGCATTTACGCAATATCTCTAAAATCAGAAAGGTCTTGTCTCGGAGTGATGCTGAAAAACTAATTCATGCATTTATTTCCTCTAGGCTGGACTATTGTAATTCATTATTATCAGGTTGTCCTAAAAGTTCCCTAAAAAGCCTTCAGTTAATTCAAAATGCTGCAGCTAGAGTACTGACAGGGACTAGAAGGAGAGAGCATATCTCACCCATATTGGCCTCTCTTCATTGGCTTCCTGTTAATTCTAGAATAGAATTTAAAATTCTTCTTCTTACTTATAAGGTTTTGAATAATCAGGTCCCATCTTATCTTAGGGACCTCATAGTACCATATCACCCCAATAGAGCGCTTCGCTCTCAGACTGCAGGCTTACTTGTAGTTCCTAGGGTTTGTAAGAGTAGAATGGGAGGCAGAGCCTTCAGCTTTCAGGCTCCTCTCCTGTGGAACCAGCTCCCAATTCAGATCAGGGAGACAGACACCCTCTCTACTTTTAAGATTAGGCTTAAAACTTTCCTTTTTGCTAAAGCTTATAGTTAGGGCTGGATCAGGTGACCCTGAACCATCCCTTAGTTATGCTGCTATAGACGTAGACTGCTGGGGGGTTCCCATGATGCACTGAGTGTTTCTTTCTCTTTTTGCTCTGTATGCACCACTCTGCATTTAATCATTAGTGATCGATCTCTGCTCCCCTCCACAGCATGTCTTTTTCCTGGTTCTCTCCCTCAGCCCCAACCAGTCCCAGCAGAAGACTGCCCCTCCCTGAGCCTGGTTCTGCTGGAGGTTTCTTCCTGTTAAAAGGGAGTTTTTCCTTCCCACTGTAGCCAAGTGCTTGCTCACAGGGGGTCGTTTTGACCGTTGGGGTTTTACATCATTATTGTATGGCCTTGCCTTACAATATAAAGCGCCTTGGGGCAACTGTTTGTTGTGATTTGGCACTATATAAAAAAAAAAAAAATTGATTGATTGATTGATTGATACTTATAAGGTTTTGAATAATCAGGTTCCATCTTATCTTAGGGACCTCATAGTACCATATCACCCCAATAGAGCGCTTCGCTCTCAGACTGCAGGCTTACTTGTAGTTCCTAGGGTTTGTAAGAGTAGAATGGGAGGCAGAGCCTTCAGCTTTCAGGCTCCTCTCCTGTGGAACCAGCTCCCAATTCAGATCAGGGAGACAGACACCCTCTCTACTTTTAAGATTAGGCTTAAAACTTTCCTTTTTGCTAAAGCTTATAGTTAGGGCTGGATCAGGTGACCCTGAACCATCCCTTAGTTATGCTGCTTTAGACGTAGACTGCTGGGGGGTTCCCATGATGCACTGTTTCTTTCTCTTTTTGCTCTGTATGCACCACTCTGCATTTAATCATTAGTGATCGATCTCTGCTCCCCTCCACTGCATGTCTTTTTCCTGGTTCTCTCCCTCAGCCCCAACCAGTCCCAGCAGAAGACTGCCCCTCCCTGAGCCTGGTTCTGCTGGAGGTTTCTTCCTGTTAAAGGGGAGTTTTTCCTTCCCATTGTGGCCAAGTGCTTGCTCACAGGGGGTCGTTTTGACCGTTGGGGTTTTACATCATTATTGTATGGCCTTGCCTTGCAATATAAAGCGCCTTGGGGCAACTGTTTGTTGTGATTTGGCGCTATATAAAAAAAAAATTATTGAAATTGATTGACTGAAAGTTCCTTGTTGTTAAAAACACATTTTAAAATCAAATATGAGCACACGGATGTTTCCTGAAAGGGCCTGAGAGCATCAGACCTTCACAGCCTGGAGCTGGTGATAACTTACAGTGAGCAGCAGCGGCCGGCTCTCTTTGACGGCGCCCACACAGCCCAGACAGCCAATCACCATCATGATGGTCCCCACGGCAATCAGCAGGTTGGCTGCTGACAGCGAAGGAAGGGACGATGACAAGGTGGCAAAGTTTCCCTGCGTCACCGACAGCCAAACTCCCACCCCCAATATTCCACATCCTCCCAGCTGCACAGAAAACACAAAGAGGAGCAAACACAAAGTCAGACGCGGCAGCACGTGAGCGGCGCCGTCATCACGATTCTGTGTAGTGACACAACATCAGGACAAATGCAACAAAAGCTCAAGCAATTTAGTCACAAAATGAAGAAATGATTTAGAAAGCTCCAAATGTATCATCTTGAGTGGTGCAGCACAATGTTCATTTTGTCAATAAAAACTAAAATGAAATGTATTCATCAATAGCCATTTTCACAGGACCAGAACCAGACAAATACAATCCAAATAAATGCTTGTGAACCAAAACAAGATTTGTTGCAATTAATAAAATACCAAAGTGCAATGAGAGTTTGAAATGACTGGACAAAGAACTTTTTTTTGTCCATTCTTAGTGTGTTAACATTCATATTTCAGTGAAAAACATAGTTTACATAGGAGTGGTGGTGCAGTATTTGCTGTGGTGCAGTGCCATCGTTCCCAAGCTGTGGACTTGACTGAAGCATCACAGTCATGTTGAGGACAGGCACAGGTCGCATGGTGCAAATGTGTGCAAATCCATTTAAGGCATGTCTGCGTGCACGCTGCTGCTGAAGCTGCAGGAAATAAACCAGAGCGCTGAGTGAGAAGCAGCTGGAATCATTCTCCACATTATTCAGGGACATTTCCTAAGAGTGCCATTAAATCAAGCCAGCAGATTATCATCTGTCTTGCCTTTTAAGATGAACGGAGAAGTGAGAAATAAGTGTTATTCTGCCGAGGAAACAGCTCTGTGTGCACACGTGCAGCAGTCAGAAGAGACATATCGCTGGAGGTTACAGTGACTGGTACGAATAACACCAGCACCATCCACAGCTATGTACAACCCCAATTCCGATGAAGTTGGGATGTTGTGTAAAATGTAGATGCCCAGTCCTAAGGGCCCTGTCCCACTGGCGTTTAGGAGGATTTGCGGATGGAATGCGCACAAAAGTGGCCCACATCCGCCAAACAACCGCAATAACCGTGTAACATTCCTGTATGAGTCGGCCGCCATCCGAACACATCCGTGATCATCCACAGAGGCACGCATGTCCGCAGCCAGGATTTTTGAGCAGCTCAAAAATCCTGCTGCGGATGAGATCTGCATCACTGCCTGAACACATACTGAAGACATACGCAGGACATACACAACCAACGCGCCGCATATCCCTTGTCATCCGCTGATATCTGCAACCGACGGGTTGGCACGGCTTGGCGGTGGACCGGGACAGCGTGCAAAACAGATATGATGCATGCCCAGCATGGCCACATCACAGTCACAAATGGTACGTCACGCATGCAGACAGAGTGGGCACGGATGAAGCGAGTGCATCACAGCCACTGTGCCCCTCATGGGGGCGCCTCCTCGGTCGCCTTCGCTTCTGTTCCGTGTTATATCCGCTTTTCTTCCTCATGTATTCGTTGATCCACCCCAGGACATTTGTCATTTCCGCCCACCTTTGTTGCGGACGCTCAGCTTTTGTCTCCTCATTTCATGCGCAAATCCTCCTAAACGCCAGTGGAACAGGGCCCTAAACTGGCGTTTAGGATGATTTGCGTATGAATTGCGCACAGGATTGGTTCATATTCGCTAAATGTCCACAATATCCGTGAAACATGCTCGTATGAGTCAGCCAACAACCACACACGTCTGCAATTATCCGCAGAGGCATGTGTTTCCGTTGCCAGGATTTTTGAGCTGCACAAAATTTTGGCTGCAGATGACAGCCGCCTTACATACTCAATACATACTCCATACATACTCAATACATACTCAATCTATGCGCTGTATATCCGCCGTTATCCGCTGATATCCACAACTGACGGGGTATTGCAGCTTGGCAATGGACTGGGACAGTGTGTAAAATGGATATGTTGCGTGTCTATCACATCCACATCACAAACTAAAATAAGATGCAGTGACTGCATACAGAGTGGCCACGAATTAATCCGTTGTATTACGTCTGCTTTGCATCTGATTTGCCAACAACTTGCGAATGCACAACAAACACTCCACATAAAGCCAAAGTACCATGGCAGACATTGACATACCTGCCAGTCAGTGCCAGTCCAGCTGTGGAAACGTACAGATGTAGTTATGGATCCCCAAAAACGCCATCCAACAACATAAAGGCGCACTGACAGGAGCATGTTTTGCTTCACGCAGCAGCACGACCTGTGTCCTGACGATCCCACCCGCTGTGTTCACAGCTGGACGCCGTTCTTTGTTCCACCGGCTGCCACACGCTCTGTGCTGGATGCTGCGTATATAGTTATTTCATGGCAGATTAATCATGTTTTCTGCAAATTTGCCATTGAAACCGGCTCTAATCACTTCCTGAATCACAGAGGAAGCTGCAGCCCGAGCCGTTCATGTCTAACAAGCTGCAGAAAGCATTTCGAGCCATCTAATAGGTAATTATTTGACTTGTTTACATTGTCAAGGCTTGATAAAACAGTTGAGTGTTTTTTCCTTCTTGTCTGCAGCTGTTACAGTATTTATACCTGTGTTTATAACAGATTTACCTTCTTGTTATAATCGTTCAGACAAGCTGCACTCTGATGCGATCCGCTGACATAACCGCTCGCCCTGTTCACTGCTTGTTTACTCCAATCAACTTGTCCAAGTTCAGCAGTTGCTCCAGAGGCTGTATTGTTGTTGTGAATAGTAATGCCAAAAGGCCCAAGTGCACTTCTTTTATGACCGCAATGCAGATGCCGTGCATGCACAACCCGTGCGCAATGCATTGTCAATACATCTGTAATACCTCCGTGATAATCGTAATGCATCCGATCCGTTTGCTCACTACATGCATTATACATCTGTGACTGTTTGTCATATATTTGCTGTACATTATTAATATATCCGTAATTCATACTGAGACATTTGTCATTTTTGGCCACTTTTGTTGCGGACGACAACAAACACCCAACATTTGTATACTCAATTCATGCACAATTAGTCCCCTCCCCAGTGGGACTGGGACTTAAATAAAAACAGAATACAATGATTTGCAAATCCTCTTCAACCTATATTCAATTGAATACACCACAAAGACAAGATATTTAATGTTCAAACGGATAAACTTTATTGTTTTTGTGCAAATATCTGCTCATTTTGAAATGGATGCCTGCAACACATTTCAAAAAAGCTGGGACAGTGGTATGTTTACCACTGTGTTACATCACTCAATAAGCATTTGGGAATTGAGGACACTAATTGTGAGTGTCATGATTGGGTATAAAAGGAGCATCCCCAAAAGTCTCAGCCATTTACAAGCAAAGATGGGGTGAGGATCACCACTTTGTGAACAACTGTGTGACAAAACAGTCCAACAGTTTAAGAAAATTGTTTCTCAACATTCAATTGCAAGGAATTTAGGGATTCCATCATCTACAGTCCATAATATAATCAACAGATTCAGAGAATCTGGAGAACTTTCTACACGTAAGGAGCAAGGCCAGAAACCAACATTGAATGCCCGTGACCTTCGATCCCTCAGGCAGCACTGCATTAAAAACTGACATCATTGTGTAAAGGATCTTACCGCGTGGGTTCAGGAACACTTCAGAAAACCATTGTCAGTTAACAGTTCGTCGCTACATCTACAAGTGCAAGTTAAAACTCTACCATGCAAAGTGAAAGTCACACATCAACAACATCCAGAAACACCGCCGCCTTCTCTGGGCCCGAGCTCATTTGAAATGGACAGACGCAAAGTGGAAAAGTGTGCTGTGCTTTGATGAGTCCACATTTCAAATTGTTTTGGAAATCATGGACGTCGTGTCCTCTGGACAAAAGAGGAAAAAGACCATCCAGACTGTTACCAGTGCAAAGTCCAAAAGCCAGCATCTGTGATGGTATGGGGGTGTGTTAGTGCCCATGGCATGGACAACTTACACATCTGTGATGGCACCATCAATGCTGAAAGGTACATCCAGGTTTTGGAGCAACACATGCTGCCATCCAAGCAATGCCTGTGGGTCTGCATTTGTGCCCTGCACCTTTTGTGCCACTTGTTCAAGAATCCCGACAGAAAACATTTTAATCATGTCAAACAAGTGCTAATATTATATTATTATGTTAACAATACAAATATAAAAGCCACCAATTTTAATATGAATTCGGAACACAAAATGCACCTGAATTCTGTGATGCCAACATACAGATGGGCACATATGGCTTAGTAAGGTCCCTGAGACAGGAGGCTGTACAACCATTAAGAATTTTATAGGTCATCAACAAAACCTTAAAATCAGGTCTCACGTCCACAGGTGGGCAGTGATGGGAAACTAAGACGGGGGAAAATGTGTTCAAATTTCCTGGTTCTCGTCAAAACTCCAGCAGCCACATTGCCAATCACTGAGCTCTCATAGAAAACCATCTTCAAACAAAGCCAGAAGAGATATTTTGAACCTCTTGTAGCCATTCTGGCTATCTTTTTGTACTTTACAACTCTGTGATACACATCAGTGAGACTTTTTAGATGTATCACAACACTGATGCTGTTCAGCTGCTTCATTGCAGCTCCCAAAGGCAATCAGATTAACATACTAAATACACCACTACTGTTTTCCTCCCACTTTCTTTTTTTTTCTATTTCCAGCTTCAACACAAGATCTTACTTAATCAGCTCTTGAACTGCAAGTAGGGCAAGACAAAAATAAAAAGCACTCATGTGAGGCCCCATTCACTGTTCACTATCTTCATTTGTAGCTTGCAAATGAAGGGTCTTTGGGTCGTTGCCACTCATCCTGGACCTTTATTGTCCCCCAGAGTGTTCTTTAATTAAGACTGGTCACAGTGAGAACAGTGGAGCATGAAAAATGATTGTGGAAATAAGCTGTGCTGAGTATTACAAGGTCAGATCCATCGGCACAAATGATGTGGTGGGGTCAGGTCGGGGAGCATCTGCTGCTTCCGCGTGTTGTCACATTCATCACATAAGGACCCATCATCAGCTCTGACCCACAGTCGCCCAGGCACACACCTCTGGCCCATCCCCACTGCACCAAAGGAGCCATCTGTCTGTAATAGCCAGATGAAATTTGGGGGTTCCATTGGCACTTTCTAGTTGCTAGGGTCTTCATCCATGAGGCACCCGCATGCTGGATCATACTCAGGAAAATGTGCCATGCAGCAAGAGTGTTGCAACTAACGTTTCTTCCCAATGCAATTAGTACTCCTCATCTGAATCTCCCTGAATAACTGCTTATTTGACATAAAGTCATTCCAGCAGCACCCAGTAATTCTGTGGAGAGACCTGGTGCCAAAACCATAAGACTCAAGCTACTGGAGTGACATGACGTGACAACACAGACAGAGATGGGAGAGGGATGAAAACATAGAGCAGGTGCAGGGCGTGGAGTGAAACAGAGAACAATAGAACTACGGAACAGAGCTACAACTGAGTATAATATTACTATGAAGAAAAGTAAAATAAAACTGAGGGCAGAAAAACATAACCAAGAACCAGGCATGAACATGAGAACTGGAAACGGAACCTAAATACTTAAACAAAACTAAACTATGAAAACAAGGTGATAAACAAATCAAATCAATTTTATTTATATAGCACCAAATCACAACAGTCGTCCCAAGGCGCTTTATATTGTAAGGCAAAAGTCATACAATAATTACAGAAAAACCCCAACGGTCAAAACGACCCCCTGTGAGCAAGCACTTGGTGACAGTGGGAAGTGCTTGCTCACTGACAAATTATACTGTATTTCTTGTCTTTCTGATGCCTGATTCTGTTTTTTCTCTCTGTTTAAGGTGCAGCTCCATCCAGAGATGGGTGTGGTATTTGTGCTGGAAACCCTCCTGTCCTATGCACCAACAGCATTTCCTGTATTTTCGTTTTGTGAATTTTTCTGTGATTTACATTGTGTCTGTATCATGGCCCAAGCAGAGAGCCACCCCTTGAGTCTGGTCTGCTTGAGGTTTCTTCCTCAGAGGGAGTTTTTCCTTACCAGTGCTGCTCTGGGGGTCAGTAATGTTAGACATTACTTGTGTGAAGCACCTTGAGGCAACTCTGTTGTGATTTGGTGCTAAATAAATGAAAATAAATTGAATTGAAATTGAGTCTCCCTGATTAACTGCTCATTTGACACAGGATCATTCCAGTGGTTTCCAAGGATTCTCCAGAGACGTTGCACCACATACAGCTAGCCATCACCGTAAACCATTGGTAATGAATGTGGCACACTAAAAATATTACTGAAATATCTAGTATGCAGAGGTACAGTGCATCCAGCAAGTCTTCAGAGAACTTCACATTTTCCAAATTTTGTTATATTACAGACTTATTCCAAAATGGAATAAATTATTTTTTTGCCTCAAACTTCTACTCACAACACCCCATAATGGCAATATGAATTTTCTTTCTTTTATTTTTTGTAAATTTATCAAAAATAAAAAGCTAAGAAATCATGTGTACAAAAAGTATTCACAGCCTTTGCTCAGTACTTTGTTGATGCACCTTTGGCAGCAATTACAGTCTCAAGTCTTCTTGAATATGATGCCAGAAGCTTGGTGCACCTATCTATGGGTAGTTGGATGGGGAGCATCAGTGCACAGTCATTTTCTGATCTCTCCAGAGATGTTCAGTCGGATTTGTCAGGGACTGAGGTACTGAGGCACAGCGGATGGATGGACACATTCATGACTCAGATGTGGGTTAAGAAAAGGCTTTATCCAAAACACAGGCTCAGGTCGATACACAAGAAGTCAATCAGTACAGGCGGAGGTACCGATGGTCAAGAGGCGAGGACGCGGTCAAACAACAAGCGAAGATCAGACACGAAGTAGCAGGGTTACTGGTGCAGGCAGAGACGTGGTCAAAAAACGGGCGAGAGTCGAGCACAGAAAGACACAGTGCAAAAACAAGACAACAAAGGCTTGGAACGAGGGCAAGAGCACAAGGCATGGAGCACAACGAACGAGCAGTGAAACAGAGGAAAACATGGACTTAAATGTAGAGGTTAATCAGGGCGTAATGAGATGCAGGTGCAGGGAAGAAGGCGTGGCCAGACAAGACAAAGCGTAGTGACAAGGGGCATGTCAGACAAAAGCAGCAAAACCAAAATGTGACAGTGACGAGACAAATGATGAACAGCTAATAATGAAACCTAAAATCCAAACATGAGTGAAACAAAATAAATAAATTAAAGAGCAGAAACAGAACAACTACTAGTGACTAAAGTGATAGATACAAAATGGAAAATCACAGCTGAAGAAAAACTACCACAAAATATAACACAGAACAAATGTAAAATAAAACAGAGAGACAAGACTAATGTATGATAACCAAACATGCATAATAAACAGAAAACCAAAACAGAAACTACAAAGTAACAAATAGAAAATCAAAACTGAGGATCAAAGAAGTGGCAAAGAAGGAGACAAGGAAAAAACATGATGATACAGGGCCGGATCAGGGCCAAAACCTGACAGTACCCACCACCCAAAGCAGCTGACCCCCAGCAGCTGACCGAACCATCCCCCACAACCCAGAGAGGGGCAAACACAGACACAGATGACAACGGGTGGGCAGGAGGGGGACTGGAGGAGCAACCAAAAACCAGCGGGAACCCACACAACCTGCCCGTAGCCAAGGAAAGATGAGGGGAGCAACCAACACAGAGATTCCCCAAAAGACGAGCGACAGAGCAACAAGCGGGGGCTAACCAGAGCACCAGGCCAAAGAGCAGAGGCGAAGTCCGGGGGGATGACGATGTGGTCGGTAATAGCCAAAAACTGAGTCAGAAGGCCTACTGGGAGGGCAGCCGGGAACTGGAGTGGGGCAACCTGGGGTACTAGAATCAGAGTCAGACCTAGAACGGCACAAGGCTGTACAAGAATGATCCAAGCTAGAGGAGCTAAGCAACTTAGTGGGGCAGTGAGCACAGTAAACTTGCTTCGAACAAGGACACCAAAAATGAGGGAACTGGCAAAACAAGAGAGTAAGCAAGAGTACAAAACAAGTAAACCACTGAAATGAAGAGGAGCTAATGAATGTCACAGAAAACACAAACAAAATCATTCCTAAACATAAGAGCCACAAAATCCTCAAAGCTAACAAAGAATCAAGAAATAAACCAAGACACGTGCAAATATTATTCCAATGTGTGGAGCCATACCACTTCATCATGGAGCAAACCAAATGAGGTCAGGGCCCAAACCTCACAGGATTCAGGTCTGGGCTCTGACTGGGCCACTCAAGGACATTCACAGAGTTGTCCTGAAGCCACTCCTTTGATAGCTTGGCTGTTTGTTTAGGGTCATTGTCCTGCTGAAAGACGAACTGTCACACCAGTCTGAGGTCAAGAGCGCTCTGGAGCAGGTTTTCATCCAGGATTTCTCTGTACATTGCTGCATTCATCTTTCCCTCAATCCTGACTAGTTTCCCAGTTCCTGCTCATGAAAAACATCCCCACAGCATGATGCTGCCACCACCATGCTTCACTGTAGGGATGGTGCCTGGTTTCCTCCAAACATGATGACAAAGAGTTTAATCTTTGTCTCATGAGACCAGAGAATTTTGATTCTCATGGTCTCAGAGTCCTTCATACAGGCCTGATTGGTGGATTGCTGTATAGATGGTTGTCCTACTGGAAGGTTCTCCTCCATCCACAGAGGAATGCTGGAGCTCTGACAGAGTGAGCATCGGGTTCTTGGTCACCTCCCTGACTAAGGTCCTTCTCCCCTGATCACTCAGTTTAGACGGGCGTCCAGTTTTAGGAAGAGTCCTGGTGGATCTGAACTTCTCCATTTACAGATGATGGAGGTCACTGTGCTCAATGGGACCTTCAATCAATCAATCAATCAACTTGTTTCTTATATAGCGCCAAATCACAACAAACAGTTGCCCCAAGGCGCTCCTTCAAAGCAGCAGAAATGTTCCTGTCCCCTTCCCCAGATTTATGCCTCCAGACAATCCTGTCTCTGAGGTCTACAGACAATTCCTTTGACTTCATGTTTGGTTTGTGCTCTGACTGTCAACTGTGGGACCTTATATGTAGACAGGTGTGTGTTTTTCCAAATCAACTGAATTTACCCCAGGTGGACTCCAGTTAAACTGTACAAACATCTCAAGGATGATCAGTGGAAACAGGAGGCACCTGAGATCAATTCAGATTCATGGCAAAGACTGTGAATACTTATGGACATGAGATTTATTAGTTTTAGTTTTAATAAATTTGCAAAAATCTGAAATAATTTTTTTCTCACATTGTCATTATGGGGTATTGTGTGTAGAATTTTGAGGAAAAAAATAATTTCATCCATTTTGGAATAAGGCTGTAGCATAACAAGATGTGGAAAAAGTGAAGTCCTGTAAATACTTTCCAGATGCTGTGTATTACATGACCCTATCCCACCAGTGACAGACATTAAAGAAACTTTTGAGCACCATGAAGTAGAAATGATTTCTAACAAGCAGCTTTTGTTTAACTCCAAACTAAAATCTTAATTATTATCAGTCTTTAAGCTGAGACAGAGTAAAGACTGTGGCAGTGTTTAACGCGATGCTGTCACCTGGACTGCCTCCTCGTTCACAGCAGGCCGGTCTCTCCAAAGGTCTTGGATTCCATCTGCTGAAATGTGCCAGCACTTTGACAGCTCTGTATGTGAGAGCATTGGTATTCTTTGATCGTATCGACTGACCAAACTACCCTCATGATGTGGGCCAGTGGACCAGAAATACCCACACTCACAACATCTTGATGATTAAAAAACCCTCAGAATTTCTCCCATAATAAATAAACATGGGCTCCAGACATCGTTCTGGGATTTATAATGTATAATACATAGAAGACAATTTTTTAATGAATATTTTCGAGCATGCATATTAGCACTCTGATCTCACTGTGTTTAT